>NC_057808.1:84557638-84857638 GCF_018294505.1 Triticum aestivum
GCTGCGGTTGAAGAGAGTGCCGGCGAAGCAGATCCGGCGCCGTGGACAAGGCCGGCACTGAATGGGCTGTGGTACAGTGGTGGATGAGCAGTCTACTTGTTTCTAGTGGAGGTGGGAGGGGTAGATGTGGCCGCAGAAGCAGATCTGGCGAGGTGGACGCCGCTGGCAGTGAATGGGATCTGGTACGCCGGTGGATGAGCAGTCTAGGGTTTCGAGAGGGGAGGCGTAGAAAGGCCGATGAAGTACGGACGGCGTGATGTAAGATGCTCTAGTGCTGTGGAGTTAGTCATTTTTGCGGGAGGGAGAGAGGAAATGGGGATGCCATGTGGTGGGGGGAACCGGAAGTTACCAAAGCAACCCCAACCTATTATGTAGATGAGGGCGGTATTGTTACTATTGTTCTCCGTGCACCAAGGACAAAAGGGGAATTTCGCATGCTAAAGACTAGGTGGCGGAAATTTTAGAAGGAGGCGGGAGATTTTGCCGCCCGCGGGATCGTTCGTATCTAGTTTCAACTAATTTTGGACCGTGCTAGCGGGAAGATCATGCGAGACTGTGTACACGGGGCACGCGTCAGCAGTTAATAACTAGTGTGAAGTCCACCCCCGAAAAAAAGACAATAACTCGGGATGATGCGCCGATAACTTGGACGTTCACACGGGCGCGGCCAATCGTACGGGTGTAGAGGCGCGTTCAAAAAAAGGGATCAAACGCTCAGCCTATGTATTTCTTGTGTAAATAGATAATTTAGTGCCATTGGTTATTAATTTAAACATAATGCATTGACGTGTTAGTGTAGAGGCGCACAAAAAGAAATGGATATTGTAGTCCCACAAAAGAAATGGATATTGTAGTCCGCTACTTAAAAGTGTTACCCCATATGATTACATAGCCTCCATTTCATAAATTGCTTACCCGTTGAATTCATATATGAATATTACATATATTACTTCATAATAGAACCTTAAATCATCCAAGACTAATGAATTTGAATGCAAGAGTAACAATGGTGCATGTACATGATAGCTACATTGGTTGTTTGAAGAAACATCACTGTAACTTTGGCATGCACAATTGAAAAGGTTTATTTAGATAGAAAAAAATGTGACATGTGAGTGTCCAATCTTTATAGCGTTGAATCGATATTGTACCTTTGGCCACGATACGAAGTAGATAATGATTTATGTCCAAGCGAGGCACGTCCACGATCGCTAGATAGTGATACGTGAATGAATTGTGCAATCTCTCTCTCTCACACGCATACATATCTCATTTCCCCGTGGGCATCAGAATCACACATGCACACTTCGTGTATTTCTCTCCCTCCGTCAAGGTTAGAATTCGTCTTTCTGCCCCATCCTACAAGTCTCTCACACAGAAACACACACGCTCTCTCTGTCGAACATGCCCACCCCTTTAATTCCGCCCACCCACAGCCACTAATGTCTCAAAGGATAATTATGTCTCTCACACATATGCCTAAGGTTAACTCGAGTTCCGGAACCATATGAATACATACAATGGGATTCCAGCAGAGCACCTTTTGTTTTGAGATCTCGCTCTCTCTCTCTCTCTCTCTCTCTCTCTCACACACACACACACACACACACACGCGTAGACATTGTTTATCACTTCATTTTTTCCGGCACTTGCATGCACACCGTTTGTTTATCACCTTGATGCTTTAAGTATGCCTCGCACACATCCTATCTACCTATCCCTTAATATAGATATGGGTCACACAAACTCCTTCTCCCTACTAGCAAGATGCCCATGCATTGTACAGAACATCAAGATGCATTTGTATGACTAGTTTATCTTGTGGGAGAAAAAGATGAATGAGGGAATGCCCTATTTGCAAATGTGGAGAGGGGTGTGGGTATCCTTTTGCAAAATTGCCATAGTTTCCTTCCTATCCGTCAGATATAAATCGGATGACCTATATTGCAGGATGGCAGGAACACCATCATCACCAACTCTGTTTTTTATAAGAGTAGAGATATGTAAGTGTCACTTCCCCCTCCCCCACCCACCCACACACACACACTTCCCGACACCGGAGGAGTAGGGTGAAACCTCAATCTTGATACTAATCTATCGACTGGCTTCTCTCTCTCTCTCTCTCTCTCTCACACACACACACACATCCCGACAGCGAAGGAGTAGGGTGGCACCTCGATCATGATAGTAATCTATCTACTCCTCTTTCAAACACACACAGATACACACACACACTTGCTAGTTGTGCCTCTGTGCCTACCGCGCACACTCTCGATACGTCTTTCTCTCCTTCCCCTTCCGCCACCCCAACCCCAACAATGACAGCAGAAGGGTGACAACTCGATCTGATCTTGATCTGCAATCGGTTTTTCTCTCAAACATTGTGTCTCTGTGCCTCGCTCAAACACACGAGATACATCTTTTTCTCCGTAGCCCCATCGATATGTAGACTTCTCGCGCGCGCACAACTGTAGTGACGATGACGCTGAACCCAATGTGCCTTGTTTTCACTGGCCTCATGTGATAGTTTTCACCCTATTTTCTGTAATTAACAAGACAACCTTTTCTTTTTACTACTAGTGAATCTGGAATCATTCGGGGCAGACATATAATATATCACTTCAACCCAATTATCGCAGTAACTATTTTAAAAGAAACTAGCTAGATGCCCGTGCGTTGCACGGAACATCAAAATGCATTTGTATGAGTAGTTTATCTTGTGAGAGACTAGCAAGATGCCCATGCGTTGCACGGAACATCAAGATGCATTTATATGAGTAGTTTATCTTGTGAGAAAAAAGGATGAATGATGGAAGGCCTTATTTGCAAATGTGGAGAGGGGTGTGGGTATCTTTTTAAAAAATTGCCATAGTTTCCTTCCTATCCGTCAGATATAAATCAGACGGCCTATATTGCAGGATGGCAGGCACACCATCATCACCAACTCTGTTTTTTTATCTCTAACTCCTATAAAAGACTCAGTTGGTGATGATGGTCTGTCTGCCATCCGTCATTTCAGACCATCAGATCTGCATCTAACGACTATGATGTAAGTCGTGGCATTTCTGCAACAAGACCTCACTTCTCTGCTCCAATTTGCAGAAGCCCCTTAGTATCTTGAAACCAACCACATCCCTCCCCCACCTCATCAAAACAGCCACAAGGGATATATTTTGAGTGAAACCTAATACGAGTATATTTTTAGTGATATATACACAAAACTAGAGTGTTTTTCTTTCAAGTTTGTGAACATGTATTATTCTATTTTGGATCCGTTGCAATGCACGGGCACATTGCTAGTAAGAGTAGAGAAAAGGATCAACGAGGGAAGGCCTTATTTGCAAACGTGGAGAGGGGTGTGGGTATCTTTTTGCAAAATTGCGATAATTTCCTTCCTATCCGTTAGATGTAAATCCGACGGCCTATATTGCAGGATGGCACACACACCATCATCACCAACTCTGTTTTCTACTCCCTCCATTCCTAAATATTTGTCTTTTTTAGAGATTTCAACAAGTGACTACATACGGTGCAAAATGAGTGAATCTACACTCTAAAATATGTCTACATACACATCCGTATGTGGTACTCCATTTGAAATCTAAAAAAGACAAATATTTAGGAACGGATGGAGTATAAGAGTAGACATGGAGATATATCTCCAGCATGGTCTACAACAAAAATGTGCTGGACTGGTTAGCGCCGGATGCTCGCAACGCGATGACCTGAGTTCGAATTCTGTCTTTAACTTTAACTTTAGATTTTTATATTATATATTACTTATTTAATATATACTTCTTTCACTACTGTACTGACAGTGGAACCCACAGAGTACTTAGAATACAAGATTAAGGATGGACTTGTTTCTTTTTAACTTTCTGTACAAAGCTGTAGCCACCCTGCAAGTCACGTGTACACTGTACATGCAATTAACTTTTTATAGAGGGAGAATCATACACGCAATTAACTCAAATGGATTGGATGTGACTCTATTATTTCCAGCATAAGAGCATCTCCAACGGCAGCCGGCAAATTTCCTCCCGCTTCCTTCCGTGGAGGACGACATCAAAAGCTAGCGGCATACATTTTCACAACTCTAACCAACCGGATGAAATTCGTGCAAACACGGACTGTTTTCATATAATCATGCATGATTTCGTATAAAAAAGCCGGATCTTCATATAAACATGATGGATTTCATTACATTTACATGAACTAAGCGGTGCTAATCCGGCTCTCTTGGTATAATTAATACTCCCTCCGTCTGGAAATACTTGTCCTAGAAATGGATGTATCTAGACTTATTTTAGTTACAGACACATCCAATTTATCCATTCTTAGAACAAATATTTCCCGCCAGCAGGAGAGGGAGTACCTAATCTAAATGGCCACCCGTGGATCCCATTGTGTTCCTCATATGCGGCAGACACTTGCAGGGTCGACGAAGGTCCTTGGAAGAGACGAAGCAGCAAAGAAACCACCTGAGTGCGCTGTCGTCGCCTCGGCGGTGGCCTTCATGGGACCCAAGTGGCGGCGGCCTCCCGTGTTCTACTTCTCCTCGATGATGGCGGTGGACACGGAGAAGCTGGCCACCGACTCGTCGCTCTCCACACACCTGGCTTCTGTCTCTGCCTGCATGGCGTTGCTGCAGGCACGGGAGGCATGGCCGCAGGCACGGGAGGCGCGCCCATAGACATGGGAGGCGCGGCCACTGCAGACACTGGTGGCGCGGTACGACGACGCCCGTACCGTCGTGCTCGCCGCCGTGCCAGCATGGAGCAACTCGCCACTCCTCATCGAGCTGAACTAGAGCGGCGAGTTGCTGAACCACGCGCAGGATTGGGGCGGCAACTGGCTCCGTTGGGCCAAGCAAGGTTGATGAAGCACCGAGCGGCCTCGCCCGTATCCGGAGGGCTCGGCGGGCCACCCAGCCGGGTAGTATGCCGGAGAATGGCTCCTGGGAAGCCATCGGAAGAGTGGAGAAAATGGTGGAGGAGGAGATGGGGGAGCGGCAGAGGGGTGTGATTCTTGCCCGCTGTCTGTCTGGCCTCGTTTAAATAGAGGGCGGATGGTAGGAGCTTGGCCGGTGTCTGGCCTAGTTTAAACTGAGGGCGGATGGGAGGAGCTCGGCCGGTGTTGCGTTTAATTCCGGCCCGCTCATGAACGGACGTGTGGCCGGAGTAGGTTTCTCGGTTTGCATGCGGGTTTAACGGAGGGGTTTGATGGAGGTGAGGAGGCGTGTTTAGCCGGGCGTGCAGCGGGTGGCGCAGTTCCCGATACGGCTTTAATGCAGACGAGGGAGCGGTAGCGGTTCCCGAAATGTTGAACGGCCAATGATGCATCCTCCTTCAATTAGCATCGTGCATGCATGAGGGAAGTAATGGGAGGAGGACCGGGAAAAGATGCTGCACGATGTGAATGCAACGCAGTTTGCACTCATATAAAGGCGCCACTCCATTCCAATGCATCTACCACATCGTACGCACCTAAGCATTTTCCTAAGCACCTACACTAAGGGCAAAAGTTCTCACTCCAGACCCATGGCGACGATGCGCGCGAGCGGCAAGCGGCTGTGCCAGATGGTCCACGACGCCGGCCTGCGGCATGGCGCCGAGGATCGTCTCCAGACGGTGTTCACGACTGGCTGGTGGATGGCCGCCGTCGACACCAACTACGACTATCACTTGGACCAGATGATCGTTGCCACCACCAACAAGTTCACCATCCTCAAGAAGCTCGGGGACGACATCGCCGTACTCCTCCAGCCCACGCGCCCGGGCTCCTCATTGCCTGCCACCTTAATCGGCCTCCATGGTCGGAACCTCTTTCAAGCACTGGTGGCCCTGCGACTGCCCGCCAACGCCACGAAGAATGTCCACCTGGAGGTCGCGCTCGCCGCAAGGTGCCTCACCCTGCAAGAATTCGTCGACCTACACATCCACATGTACGAGCAGATCATGTACATAGGTATCTACAAGGCCATTGAGGATGCTACGACGTTGCCCTTCCTCAACCGGCTGGAAGCCTTGGATGCCTTTGTTGAGAAGCACCTTGACCTCGCCACAAAAGCCGCCGCTCCTTAGCCGCCGGTCGGTGGCCCGACGCACTAAGTTGAGGAGGAGGAGGTCGTATGTTGATGGATGCATCTTTCTTCTTGCCTCCTGTAACCACCACTGCGATCGCATCATCATGGCCTTAATTCTTATTGTGCTATTGCATTCTCGTTCCAGTCAATACCGACATGTGCGATCCCTTTGCTTAATTATATGCATAACTATAACTAGTACTCCATCCGTCAATTTATAAGTTGTGCTTACCTTTTCCATCAACTTCATGCAACGCACGGGCATCTTGCTAGAAACACTAGAACATGTCGGACCGCATGTGACCGATCCGACGATGCACCAACCTAGCTACTACGTACCCTGCTTATCTGGCGGAAATAGCCCCGCCCTAGCGTTTCCAATCGTTATTTCTATCTATCGATCGTGCCAAGGAGCAGAACCAAATGTTACAATTTATACATTTTTCTCTACTCCTACTCCTATAAAAGACTCAGTTGGTGATGGTGGTGTGTCTGCCATCCGACGTTTCTGACCATTAGATCTGCATCTAACGGCTGTGAGGTAAGTTGTGGCATTTTTGCAACAATAGCCCACTTCTTTGCTCCAATTTGCAGAAAACCCCTTATTATCTTGAAAGCAACCACATCCCTCCCTCACCTCATCAAAACAGCCCGAGAAATATATTTTGAGTAAAAAGTAATATATTAGGAGTATATCAAAACAAGAGTGATTCCTTTCAAGTTTGTGAACAAGTACTACTATTCTACTACTTTGGATCCGTTGCAACGCACGGGCACGATGCGAGTAAAAGGAAAAGGCCTGCCGTGTTCGCGTTGCACCCCCACACGCCCGGGAATCGGGAGTACTTCACGGCCCGTCCGACACGCCACATAGCTAGGGAAGGCATGTTGCCTAGCATTTTCACTTTCATGTGGGACCGCCGTTGAGCAAACCGACCATTGGCAAACCGCACCCCGCCCGTCACCGGGTTGGAAAACAGAAACGAGGGGAAGATCTAGCTGTAGCATGGAAGCCAAGAAATTTGGTGTCTAATGGGACTCGTTGATAGAGTGTTATTTATTGATAACTAGCAAGATTCCCATGCGTTGCACGGAAAATCAAGATGCATTTTTATGAGTAGTTTATGTTGTGGGAGAAAAGGATGAACAAGAGAAGGCCTTATTTGCAAATGTGGAGAGGGGTGTGGGCATCTTTTTGCAAAATTGCCATAGTTTCCTTCCTATCCGTCAGATATAAATCGGATGGCCTATATTGCAGGATGGCAGGCACACCATCATCACCAACTCTGTTTTTTATAAGAGTATATAGATATATAGATATATAGATATAGATAGAGATAGAGATAGATATAGATATAGATATAGATATAGAGAGCAGAGATTTGGTTACCAAATCTCATGCGTGCAATGCAGGTGTAGCTTACTAGCTAGTTACCAAATCTCATCCGGGTTTGGCACGAGCTCGTACTGCGGGAGCACCACAAGGCCTTCCTATCCGTCGCAACGCACGGGCACATTTACCTCTCGGGGCCCACAGGACCGAGCTTCAGTGGCTTAGAGCACCGGCCTATGAGTCAATGACATGCGGACCTTAAATGCGGCTGGCCCACATGTCATTCTCATGGTGGTGGCGTGGTTCGCGACTCACTCGTTCGAGATGAACCGGCCGGTGGTGGCGTGGCCGTGGCGAGGGTGCCATAGCTGGGCGTCGAGGCGTTACAAGGCGTAGATGGCCACACCAGCGGGTACTACCTGTAGTACAGAAGTACTCCAGCTGAGGATTGATGCCCGGGACGAAATGTGTCACAACCGCTGGATGAAAATTCGATGGTGCGGGAGTACGGATCGGAGCAGGCAAACCGCGTCCAATAGGGTGTGGCTGTGGTAGAAAGTTGATGGTCGCCGCAGTTCAGCTGGCCCGCATGTCATGCACACAAAGGCAGAGGAGCGGTGGGGTTGAGAGGGATGAGGCACACGTCGGGGGACGTCGTGCCGTGGGTTGGAGCGGCGTCGTGGGAATCGCGTGTGGGTGTGGCAGTGGTAGAAACAAGAAACGTGATGGTCGCCGTGGTTCAACTTCCATGGACAAGCTATCATGTCTGCTGACACATGCATTGCATACCGCTCACTGCAAGGAGCAGTAGTAGAGAAAACTTGTTCCAAAGATACCATTTTCCCGATAAAATTCTCGAGATATCATTAGTTTTTACACATGGGATTACTCCTGCAAGGGTCAATCACAACAGGTGTTTTGTAAAAAAATGCATCTTGATGTTCTCTGCAATGCACGGGCATCTTGCTAGTTATAGAAGAAGGCCACATGCGCATCTTGCCGCAGGGTGTGCCACCGACCCAAACTTCAATTTTTTCCAGAAAATTAGGTGCACCAGATGCCGTGCCACGCTACAAAATGTTAAAAAATAGCTCCAATTTTTTAAAACATGTTATCTTCAAACCATAAAAACAGCCCGAGGAATATGTTTTGAGTGAAGCATGATTTACTTTTACTAATATATGTATATCACAACTAGAGTGTTTATATTTCAAGCCAGTGAACAAGTATTATTATACTACTTTGGATCCATTGCAACACACGGGCCAGCACATTGGTAGTAGTATTCTCTATCTCTATCTATACTCTACTCTTATTCTTATAAAAAAACAGAGTTGTTGATGATGCTGTGCCTGCCATCCTGCAGTATAGATCGTCCGATTTATATCTGACGGATAGGAAGGAAACTATGGCAATTTTGCAAAAAAATACCCACACCCCTCTTATAGTAGCAAGATGCCCGTGCGTTGCACGGAACATCAAGATCTTGTAGGAGAAAAGGATGAACGAAGGAAGGCCTTATCTGCAAATGTGGAGAGGAGTGCGTGTAAATTGTCATAGTTTCCTTCCTATCTGTTAGATATAGATCGGACGGCCCATATTGCAGGATGGCAGGCACACCATCATCACCAACCCTGCTTTTTTATAGGCCGTCCGATTTATATATGATGGATAGGAACAAAACTGTGGCAATTTTGCAAAAAGAAACCTACACCCCTCTCCACATTTGCAAATAAGGCCTTCCCTCGCTCATCCTTTTCTCTCACAAGATAAACTACTCATACAAATGGATCTTGATGTTCTATGCAACACACGAGGATGTTTCCTTGGGGGTCTCCCAGCGCGGCGTGGCCATAGTTGCAAGTTGACGCCCCTTGAGATGCCGACATTGAGGGGCACTCGGATTTTGTCTGATGAGCAGGTAAGATGAGTTTGATCATGTAGTAATTGCATTCTAAAGACTACTTCCGTGTCCATTTCCTAATTCTCCCCCTGCCCACTGTTTCACAGGTTAGGCTCGGTGCGAGTGGAGATTGGCTTGCATATGTAAGGGAGGGTACCAACATCAATTTGCACAACATTTACAACGGTGACACCGTTCCCGTAGAACCTTTGTCCAACATTGGGATCCGCCATGCAACGGGCCACCGCCTGAATTGGTACGATGGAACCACGGTGAGATTGAAGAAGATAGCACAAACCTTGCACATGGCGGTCAAAGGTGGATGATGCTGTCTGCGGCCGATTTGTTGCCGTACGAGTACGAAGACGCTGTGCTCCTTTCTAACCGCATCTTCACGGTGACAAACCAGGGGACTTGTTTCGTATGGGACACATCCAACGGTATACTCCCTCTCTCCCAGTTTATTTGTTTTGAATTTTTTCGTTTTATAAGTTTCAAATTCAAATTTAGAGCTCCCCATCACATGTTGAGATTACAATGTCCATTAAATCGTTGCGTGCATGTATAGTAAAGAAACAAATCTCGAGTTTGCCACGAGTTCGTGCAGCGGTAGCACCACAAGGCCTGGCGCAGGAGTTACATTTACCTCTCGGGGCCCTCGGGTCTGAGCTTCAACGCCTTACGACACCTGCCTTCGAATCAAAAACATGTGGACCCGATAGGTGGCTGGTCCACATGTAATGCTCCTGAAGGCAGAGGGGCAGTGGGGCTGAGAGGGGTGAGCCGCAGGTCGGGGGACGTGTGGTGTTATGGGTTCGTGCGGCGTCGTGGGAATCGCGTGTGGCTGTGGTAGAAACTTGATGCTCTCCGCATTTCAGTTGGTCCACATGTCATGCACACAAAGGCAGAGGGATGGTGCAGCCGAGAGGGGTGAGGCGCACGTCAGGGGACGTGGTGCCATGGGTTGGAGCGGCGTCGTGTGAATCGCGAGTGGCAGTGGATGAAACGTGATGGTCGCCGTAGTTGAACTTCCATGGACAAGCTGTCATGTCTACGGACACATGCATTACATACCGATCACTGGAAGGAGTAGTAGAGAAAGCTAGGCGGATAAATAGTTCCTTATAGTCAAGCGGACCCACGCTACTACTTGTTCCAAAGACATGCACACCATCGAAATAGTCCATCTATATCAATATACATAGAGAGGGAATATTTTTTTACAAGAGGGGAAATAGTTCATCCATCCATAATGCCCTGCTGCTGGTGCTTCTTCTTCTTGTTCTCATTTTCTGTGGGAGACGGCTTCGCAACAAGCTCTCTGGACCTTGCAGCTATCTCGAAACTCACACGGGCATCGAGGGCAGCATATTTTATCCGCTCGTACGTCAAGGGATAATTCTCCCATCCAGACGACCTTAATGCCAGCATCTCGTCACCCTTCTGAAGATTTGTTCCGAGCACAAAATATGCTACGTCGAATAGGGATGGTGTCGGTTTATCACAATCTTCTACAGGAATTTTTATTTTGGTTTGTAGGTCAGCGATGCTTTTCAAATCAAGGTTGTATGGCTCCAACTTCTGTTTGTCCCCTGCGATGGCTGCCCCACAGAAGTATATGTCCTCCCGAGACAAGAAATCGTGAAGCTCACCTGGTATGGAGGGCGCGTGTATGATGTGGTACACCAAAACATCATCTTCGAGGCACAACTGAAGGACGGCGGCGCGTTGGATCTTCCCAGTGGCACACTCTGTGTACTCTGCGTCGAGACTGATGACATTCATCTCCACCTTTTGGAGGGAGTTGGATACATTGTTGATCCACTTCCAAACAACCCTTGGGTGGTCGGTGACTGTGGCAACTATGCTCAACGAGCCTTCAACGAGGACATGTTGGACGCTAAAAACCTGCATCTCGATCTCTTTCGCCATTTGGAACCGCTGCATCGGAGGGCTATGGTTTGGAGAATTAGGATTAGATGGCTAGTCTAACTGAAGAAGATGATTATTTATAGGGGCTTCGGAATTACTCCAGGAGGATGTGAAGAGGTTAAAACAATGTGAATGCAGTTTGGTTTGGATGCAAATGAAGATCAAGGAGTAGTGAAGAAGCCGAGGAAAATCGGTTCCCGATGGAGAAGTAAATGGGAGAAGTTATGCGCATGGATGAGGAGAGCTGCGGTGGTTTGAGTGCTGCATGCAATGGATTGGACGGGCTCTTCGGTTGCCTTTTCTCTCTCCCACGCGCACAGAATGGCCCACTTGCATGCCGCAGTTTATTGGCTAGAGTCTGGCTGCAGCTGCTCATGCGTACGCTAATTAATGCTGTGAATGCGGGGCATGGAGGGAAATGAGTGCATGCAAACGGGTATATACGCAGACTAATTAGAGAAATACTGAAAAAAGTTACGCGCAGACAAAAGAGGACCGGAGGGAGTACTACTCATGTTCCTACTACGGTTACGGAATATGCGGTTATCCTCAAAAAAGAAAATTCCTTCTTCGCGCTTTCGCATGCACGAGAATTTGGTTCTGCTCGCAATATGGATGATACCTGGAGGATGAAGTGAACCCAGAGGCTTGGTAGCACGGGAGTACTACTCATGTTCCTACTACTCCTACTAGTAGTAGCAGTACAACTGTGGTACACTTGATGGTCAAAATACTATTATTCATCCGGTCCTCACAGTGAAGTGACAAGACCCTGCGCCCGAGGTGACACTAGTCCAGGCGGTGTGTCCGGGTTACCAAAGTCAGCCTCACCTTGTGCACTATGCAGTCACTGTCACCGCTACTGTATAGCATGCCTCGCCTCATATCCCTCTCCCCTAGCACCACTCCATCTCCATCTCCGTCTCGCCGGAGATCTTGAGGTCACTCTTCGTCATCTCACTTTGCCCCCGCGTACCCTTTCCTCGCTCGTCTGCCCCAGTACCACTATTCCCTCGCTAGCCGCTCTAGCACCAAAAGCCTTCTCCCCAGTAAATCAAGCCCCCCAAAACCCCACCTTCCAAACTCCACCATGGCCGAACGCGAACCGCGCAGCATCCATATGAGCCGCGATTGGAGCAATCTCCCCAGTGACGTCCTCGACCTCTATTTTTCGTGTATGGATATGTTGAGCGCCCTGTGGCTGGCTGCATGCTCGAGGGGCATGCACATAGCCATCATCGAAGCGAGGCCTAAGCTTTTCAAGACACCCTGCTTGCTGTTATCTGGTCTTGCGAGATTTTCGCACCATGATACGGAGGCGTACATGATGCCCCTCGACTTCAATCCGACCTCCATTAGCCGAAACTTCTTTGCAGGTATGTGGTGGGTCGCCGTACATCATTTCCCTCGACTTCGATCCGATCACCATCGCCCGAAACTTCTTGCAGGTATGTACTGGGTCGGCATGAACTCCCACTTGATGGCTGCCATCAGAGAAGACGGGGAAAAGTTGGTGCTCGTGAACTTCCAGACCTCCCATGAGATTATCCTTCCTCCGTTGGATGATATAGAGTTTTACCTTCGCGGTCCAAGTCATCTAGATTACGTCGTCAGTTGGACGCGCCTTGTTTTGCAGAAGATTGTAATCTGCCAAGTGCCCACATGACATGCGGATTATGCAAACTTCAAGCTAATTGCGTTGTTCGACAAGGGACTCGCCTATCTTTCCGCCGGTGCCTTCTTTAGCTGGAGACAACTCAGCTCGCAGTGGATCGTCGTCAAAGCTGATACACACTTCTGTGATGCTATTGAACACAATGGCATCATCTACGCGATCGACAAAGCAGATGGCACCACGTATTGCTGGGACGACGCGTGTAAGTTGTTTCCGTCTGATGTTAATGATGACGCCATGACACTGTTTGAACTTTTTGTGATGATTAACATATCCCTGTTTGAGCAGAATTTGAGTAGAACTATGGCAATGTATTAGAGACGCCGTAAATCATCTATATTTGGAATGAGTTAATTCATGCGATTGTGACCATGTCATTACAGCCAATTTGTACCCCTGAATAATCAAACTGTCAGGAAGATATTGATATTCTCCTTATTTTATAGTAATCGATATACTAGTAAATATGAGTGTGTATCAATGGCCATGTTAGTTTCCTCATTTTCATGATGTAGAAACATGCATCACACTATTGATTTCATCTAACCATACATTAGGGAAGCAAATGTGCAGATGGAGAACTCTATATTTTGAAGTAGTGAAATCCTGTAATGCTTACCATGTGTACATACCTATGTTCGCCCTTCAGTAATCAATAGCTAGAATAATATGCTCACAAAATTTTTGCCCACAGAACATGAGTATATAACAATGCATGGTCTGTTAGCTTCCTTGAAGAATTTGTTTGTGAGGACAGAACATGATTACATAACATGCATGACATGGTAGTTTCCTGTGAAAAATCGATTGTGAGATAACATGAGTATAAACATGCATGGCACTTCTATATTTTCGAACCCAGTATACATTTCCCTGTATTTTCCTCCCAGTTCCAACAGGGACATATCAATGCTGTTTCTTGCATTATCCTACTCATACTCTGAACAATGCTGGTCTTACGTTAACAATGCCTGTCCTTTTTGATATGATGCAGTGTCCCTACAGTTACTGCCCTTTGTAATCACACCACCTTTGCCAAAAACAGGGAAGCACAACTGGCTCCTCGCTCGATCAGAGGACGGCAAAAGACGGATGATCATTCGGACAGATGAGCCAGAAAAGTTATATTGCAAAAACCCCACTGTATGCAAGCACCGTGAAATACGTGAGATCCGGACAGTGGCTGTTACGTCTATGAGCAGGATACCAGCTTGTTGGGGCCTGCAGGATTTTTGAGTTGGAGGCAGGTAAATAGCCTTGGTTCATACTCTTAGTTTCTCGGACTCAATTATCCAATTAACCAGGAGATCACCGTTGGCAAGGACCTTGATGGCAGAGAGGCTATGTTTGCTATGGAAAACTGTGTCTACACGGCGAGTCCGAGGAGTTCGGGAGCAAACTCCCTTGATTGTCAATGATACAGCCTGCAGCCAAAAGAAGGTGAGAATGACAAAGGCATCTGGATTAACTTTGATCCTTGGATGTGTCGAGTCCGACAGGCAGTGATGTGGTTCAAGCCTTCAGGTTGATAGGTAATTGGGCTGTTGCGTCGAAAGGGTGGAGTACTGGTGTCTCCGGATCACTAGTGGCTGAACCGGGGCTGCAAATTATTATGGTGTTGGATCATCCCTCTTCGAATGACTTGTTGTCTTTGCTGCTTGTTCTCGATGGGTAGTTCTCTCTTTTGTTATGCATATTCCTTGTCATTTGGTCATCCTTGTCTATGTCACTCTTACTATGTAATAGTTGCCTCTATTTAGAATGTCATTCTCGTCTGGATCACGAGAGTCTGAGCGCTGCAGATGGGTGCGTTTTGGTGGTGTAGCAAGACTTCTTATGAACTATCATGTCTTGCTGTTTATGTCAGTAGTAGTCACTAGTCTGTGTTTGAATGTTATATATATCATTGTTTCGAACTGTTTATTGTCTCGAACTGCTGGTGGGCTAAATGAGGGCATCACCATTCTCCAGTGTTTAGAGTATATCTCATTTTTTCAAGTTATAATTTGAGCTCAGTGTCTTTTCAATGATGTACACTTGTTTGGGCCAATGAGGTGTCGTTGAATATGGGCCGAGTGTCTTTTCAATTATGACTGTCAGGCCGGGCTCTCAAAAGATCCTCAAAAAAGGCCGGGCTCTCAAAAAAAGAAAGAATAGGGACTCTTAGGCTGACATGTGGGCGCCACCGGTGTTTTCGTGCGCTTGCGCGCCGAGAGCATATTGGTGCGTGTTCGAAATTCATGCTACCTTTTCATCCCTAATCAACCGCCCCTCCCCCACCTCTGGAATCTCGATTCCTACTCCAGTTCCCCCAAATCCCCCTCCTGTACTCCCTGTACTCAAGCACACTATCATGTCGCCGGTCAACGCGGATCTCCGAGCCAGAGATCCTAAGGTCCGTCCTGCCTTCGGGCACTGCGTGCTGTCGCTCAATAGTGGCATGGCGGTGCTTGACGACCAGTTTGCTGGCAAAGTGCTGATGGTAACCATCAACGGCAACCGGCCTCCCGTCTCGCCGGACGACCTTGTCAAAGCTCTTGGCATTGCGCACGACATCCAAATAAGTGACTTGCTCGTCGAAGTCTGTCCACCACCGGCTGATTTCTTCGTCAGGTTCCAGACAACTTTCGACTGCAGTCGTGTGTTTGAATCTTCCCAGCGTTTGTTCTGTGATGGCGTGCTGTGGAGCTTTGATCGGTGGCACCCAGGATGGGGCTCGGTGCCCTCTGAGCTTGAGTTTTTAACAAATCTTACCTTCCACGGCATGCCTCGACGTGCTTGGAACAACGAGTCCATGAATGAGCTTATCAACGACCTTGGAGGTGAGCTCGTAAGTATGTTTGTTCCTCCAGACAGCTGGGCTCTGACGGTTATGGCATGGATGAAGAAGCCGTCCACCATACCGAAGGTGATTGGTGTTGAGATACCGGTGCAGGAACCGGGGTTGTACTATTTGTCGCCACCAAGGCTGCCGCGGACCACGTTAGGGATGTACCTGTATCGAGTGTTCGTGCATGTCGAAGAAGTGGTCAATCCATCAATCGAAGTCCTACCGCCGCCGCTGGTGCCCGGGTCCGTCGACGACGTCCATACAGGAGTCAACGACAGACTTTCCCCGTGTTGCTCGGAACGATGGATGGCACAGGGCCTACTCCATCGCGCGGCGGAGGCCACTGCTTCTTTGGGAGAAGAGGCAGGGCTGACTGCCTGGATGTGCTCTAATTTGAGGTAACGACTAAATCTTGTCAGATGACCTGTTCTATTATTTACCTGAACTTTTTTTAGAAAGGGCTGTACGTCAACTTAATGTTCTAGCAGAACTTATATATTGGGTTGTCTGTCTGTTTTCTTTGCATAGCATTCAAGATATTTCCCCGTCATTGATAAAGACGATGAACCGTTATGTATGAGTTCGTCGGTTTCAACATAGCCCTACCCGTAGCGATCCACTGCTTCCACCCTGATTGTGCCACCTGCGTGAAATTTTTGTATGCAAGTTCAGTGTGCTATGATGTTCTATATGATTGTGTCAACTATATAAGTTTTTACTGAGCATCATCAATGCATATGGCTGGAAGATGTATTTACGAGCATCGACCGATGGGTCTCTCTCTCTCTCTCTCTCACACACACACACATGCACACACACGCACAAGTGGGACCCGTTGAATTATTTCTTCGCTCGTGACAACTTTTAATTAGGTTCCACTGTACTCTAACTTTTTTCTTAAGTTATTAATTGAGCTCAGTGACTTCAAAAAGTTGCACAGAAGCCTTGTTTGGGCCTTTCCGGCGTCGCTGAATGTGGGCTGAGTAGCCATGTAAGGTTGTACTGTACTACAGCTGCCTTTTTTTTCAACATCAGCAATGCAACTAGGCCGACAGTTGTACACAATCCGGGTCAACTTGTTATTCTCCGCCCCTCTGGGCTGCAAATCTTTCCTAGGAGGGATGCATTAGGCTTAATAAGAAAATGGGCTTTAAGAAATAATAAATGGGATGTAATTATAAAAATGGGCAGTGACTATAAAAAAATGCACCAAACACGTAATTAGTTTATAAAATATTACTTTTGGATTTTGAAAATTTTAATTTCATTAATTGTTGCGCGTGCAATGTTTCGTTGGATTTTTACGTAATACAAATTTATATTGAAATTGTATTTAATCTGACTAGAAATTTCAGGACAAAAATATTTCGGATCCTATCAAAATGTGGGAAATTTTATTGAATTCTGTTTTGAACGGTTGGTTGAAATTATTAATCGTTGTCCTAGCTAGAAAATGGGCTGTACTTTTAACAAACTGTAAATGGGCTGTAGTAAATTCCATTAGAATTCAAAAATGGGCTGTGCATTCTTACAAGTCACAAATGGGCTATAAGTTCTCTGCCACACACTTGTGGGCGTACTAAGTTGACGCGTATGCAAGGCTTTGTCAACTTATAGTCAACACACGGTTCTAGCAGCAGTGTCCGTTGGATGTCCATCCAACGGATGTCGTGCTTCTTCTTCAATCTCGGATATTCTAGCTTCAGCCGCCCAAAAAATGATTCCTCCCACTGACATCTGGGGCGCACCATTTCGGAGGCTGACCTATGGGCCTACTAAGTTGACGCGTACCTAGGGCTTTGTCAACTTAGTCAATATAAATGATTCTAGCTGCAGTGACCGTACGATGTCCATCCAATGGCCGTTGTGATTCTTCAACCTCTGGTCTTCTTGCTCCAGCCGCCCAAAGCAGCGCCGGTCGTGCCACCTGCTCCTGCCTCCCGTGGCCGGCTGTGCTGCCGTGGAGGCCTCACCTCCCCCTACCACTCCCACCGCTGGCCAGGCCCTGCGGCGACGGCATCCTCACACCGCAGCCGAACCAGTGAACCCTCATACTCCTCTCCGCGTGGGCATCCACTACCGCGTCTTCCCCGGCTCCGCGCCGTCCCCTTCCTAGGCCTCGTCGTAGTCCACCGCCTTGGTGCTCTCGGCGTGGTGTGGTCAACGTGGTCAAGGAATGACTTCCATCGGAAAAGTACTGTACGTGGAGAGGCTGACAGCTGTGTCCACGGCCGCAGCAAGGAAGTGCCTCCTTATTACGCGCAAAATAATTATTCCTCCACCTGACAGCAGGGACCCACCGGACGGGCCACCGTATTTCGTGAAAAAAAACATTTCCCCCCTGACTGCTGGGACCCACCAGCTACATCTTTGCACGCAAGGAAGTGCGTCCATATTACGGGCAAAAAAAATGATTCACCCCCTGACTGCTGGGACCCACCAGCTACATCTTCGCACGCAATGAAGTGCGTCCATATTACGGGAAAAAAACGATTTGCCCCCTGACTGCTGGGACCCACCAGCTACATCTTCGCACACAAGGAAGTTCCTGACAGTCGGGACCCACCCAGTCGAAGCGTACATAGCGTTGTCATTCTGGTCGCGAACGTGTACGTACATACTGGTCGATCGGTCTGTCTGCAGGCTGCAGCGATGAACCGTGGCCGTGTAAGGAAGGGCACGTGTGGTAGTAGAGGCACACACGTGTGGTAGTAGAGGCGCGCACGTAGCATGTACACGTACGTACAGCGGCCAGGGTGCAAGAAAGTAAATACGACCACATACGTACATACGGGCGGGGTCTCAAATGCCTACTCGCGCATACGTACGGCCAGGGCTCGTGTACATGGCTGTGGCTGGGTCGGAACGGAGAAACTGCATCGTCGTCGTGTTCATGGGGAGGCAGCGGAATGCGTCGTGTTCATTGGGAGGCAACGGAACGCGTGCTGTTCATCGGGAGCCAACCAGCTTGGACGGAACAGGCGATGGAAACAAGGCCTGGCGTACCGCAGAATGGACGAACCGGCCTTGTGTTCAACCGGCGACGGTGGAAACGGGATCCTGTTCATCGAGAGGGGTCTGGCGTACCGCAAAATGGAGGAAACGGACCTCCAATGGTGGAAACGGGGTCCTGTTGATCGGGAGGGGTGTGGCGTACCACAAAACTGAGGAAACGGACTTGTGTTGGAGCGCTACGGTCGAAACGGGGGTCCTGTTCATCGGGAGGGGTGTGGCGTACCGCAAAACGGGACTCCACGGGATACTGTTCATCTCCACCGTCGACTGCCTCCACGGGCTACTGTTCATCCACCGTCGACCTCCTCCAGCCTCCACCTGCGACTGTTCATCCACGGGCTCCTGTTCATCCAGCCTCCACCGCACGCTCCTCCACCGGCTACTGTTCAACCAGCGCTCTCCACGGGGGTCTTGTTCAACCACCCCTCCACGGGCTACTG
Organism: Triticum aestivum; assembly: GCF_018294505.1. Classification (NCBI taxonomy): domain Eukaryota; kingdom Viridiplantae; phylum Streptophyta; class Magnoliopsida; order Poales; family Poaceae; genus Triticum; species Triticum aestivum. Next base: position 84,576,852 of record NC_057808.1, read on the forward strand.
TTCAACCAGCCCTCCACTGGCTACTGTTCAACCAGCCCTCCACCGGCTGCTGTTCAACCAGCCCTCCACAGGGTCCTGTTCATCCAGCCCTCCACGGGGCCCTGTTCATCCACCGGCTCGATCGACCGGGGTATTGTTCATCCAGCGCCAACGGCCTCTACTACCATGGGGTCCTGTTCATCCAACCCCCACCGGGAACTGTTCATCCAAGCCCCCTCAACAACGCTCACTATTCATCAAGGGAAGGAGGCAGCAATGTTCGATCGACTTCAATTAGCAGCAGTAGCGAAGGAATCACTCGGGTTCAGTTAACAGCAAGGGATCGATCGATCGCTCGGTTTCAGTAACGCGTAGCCTGCAGTGCATTGGCTCAGGTTCAGTTAGAGCCCAACGCCTCGATCGGGTTCAGTTAGAGTGCAACGCCTCACACACACGCGCGTACGTATGAGAGAAACGTGCATCGCTCGGCCCCCGACCACCCACCATAACCGGGAACTCCCCGATATTTTTCTCGCCCTCGCTTCTACCACGGTTTTTTCCTTCATGGACGGCCCAAAGAATGTCATGCAGTTTCGTCTCCGGCCCGCCCAGGACGAAAAGTCCATTTTCTGTCATGATTTTCTTTCATAGAAGTAGGAGCCCACCACATCTATGATGATACCGGGTTTTGTCACAATTATCGTCATAGAAGTGTCATAAGTATGACAAAAAAAATTCGTTTGGCCCAAAATGTCACGGATGTGTCTTTTTTTTGTAGTGATGACATCTTTTGTCCTACCCTCCCGTGGCAGCAGGGTCCATAAGGAAACTAAGGGATATTAAGGCCTCCTTTTAATGGAGAACCAGAACAAAGCATTAACACATAGTGAATACATGAACTCCTCAAACTACAGTCATCACCGGAATGTATCCCGATTACTGTCACCCTGGGGTTTACGGATCATAACACGTAATAGGTGCATATGACTTGCAAGATCGGATCTAGAACATAGATATAATGGTGAAAACATAAACGGTTCAGATCTGAAATCATGGCACTCGGCCCTAGTGACAAGCATTAAGCACAACAAAGTCATAGCAACATCAATCTCAGAACATAGTGGATACCAGGGAACAAACCCTAACAAAACTAACTCGATTACATGATGAATCTCATCAAACTTCTCACCGACTAGTGAGCCTACGAAGGAATTACTCACTCTCGGTGGGGAGCATCATGGAATTGGTGATGAAGGAGGGTTGGTGATGAAGAAGACCAAAGATCCCCCTCTCCGGAGCCCCGAACGGGCTCCAGATCTGCCCTCCCAATGAAGAACAGGAGGTGGTGGTGGCACCATATCATAAAACACGATGAAACTTCCTATCCTGTTTTTTGTAGAAAAATAGGATTTTATAGCGTCGGAGTTAGGGTCAGCGGAGCCCCGAGGGCCCCACCACCCTCCAGAGCGCGCCAGAGGGGAGGGGCGTGCCCTGGTGTCTTGTGGGCATCCTGGGCACCCCCTCCGGTGGGTCTTGGTTCCAGTATTTTTTATTTATTGGAAAATAATTCTCCAAAAAGTTTTGTCCAAATCCGAGAACTTTTATTTCTGCACAAAACAACACCAGGGTAGTTCTTCTGAAAACAACGTCAGTCTGGGTTAGTTTCATTCAAATCATGCAAATTAGAGTCCAAAAAAAGAGCAAAAGCCTTAAGAAAAGTAGATACGATGGAGACGTCTCAGGGACCCACCAGCGCGTGCGACACACGCGAGGTCAGTGGGCGCAAGACGTGGCCAAACAAGGGCGAGGGGACACTCGACCGCGACGGTCGCACGAGTCGCAAGCGACCAACGTTGCGCTCAGCCGGTTGCCCAGCTCTAATCGGTTCCCATAATACGATGGCGTTGACTTGACAAACAAGGCGATGCTTCCATCGGGTCAAAAGTTGGCGCAAGGGAAATTTTATTTACCCTGTGTCATTAATTATCACCCTAGGGAGACTTGCAAGCCTTAGGTTTTAATTTCATCACCATAGGAAGGGGTGTCAATGTCTACTTCTTCAACTGCAACAATGAAATAGTAGACTTGCCGGCAATAACGGATGGTGACACATGTCGGTAACAGAGGTTGTTAGTCTAGGGGTAGATGTCATGTACTCATGTAGTGCAATAGGTCTTGTTGTGGGCCTCGGGTTGCGTCATTGAACATCTCGGCACTTACATCTGACTCACCCACTATGATCTTGTTGTTGACCGATGTGGGTCTAGTGGACATGGTGTCTGTTATCTATATAAGGTATGTTATAGTTGGAATTGGAGTCGTACTATGTGTACGCAAAGTACATACTATTGTCCTAATAGGAAACTTGTTATCCTAGTCCTCCTATAAATATGGGTGTAGACACACGTTAAGCTACGACAACATAATAGCACATGCACGCATGGGGGCCAGCGACATGTGCCTCCGCTTGGGCGACCGGGATGTGGTAGTTTAGAGGTGTCACAAGGTAGAGCGCCCATAGTCATGCCACGGGGATCAGTGTGTGGCTCGAATTATTCTAGCGGCACTGTGACACCCAAAAAATTTTATTTGGCTTTTCAAAATTTTATTTGATTTGAGGGAGGTTATTTAAAATTTTCTTCTAAAGAACTCTCCCTCTCAAATCTTTCTTTTATGACAAATATTTTGTTTGGATTCACCCAAGACTTGATTGTTGGTCTTGGAGGTTTTTCATCTCATGTTGGCTCAAATGTTTTTCATTTGGAAAAGAAATTTGAAAATCTTTTAAATAGCCCTATGGCATCTGGAATGATCTTTTCCCCTTTTCAAAACCTCCTATTGCCATGACATGAGTGGAAATCCCCTCCCAAAAGCCTTTCCCCATCTTTGTGTCTAGATACACTTCAAATCCAGCAAGTTGAACCTTCCCATGAATTTTCTTCCATTTAATTCTTATCAAAAATATTTTCTGCCCTCTACTCTAGCTCTTGGAGATTTACAAAGGAGCTACCCTTTCTACTTTGAGTTTTGCCTCCAAACCAATTTCCCTAGCTAGTCCTTAGAGCCCTCAACCAAGATCCATGAAGATCCACTGGTCTCCAGTTCAAATATTTCAAATTGACTTGCTGCAAGTTTGGACCATATTTGCCAAATTTGATGAAATTCATTTGTTTTCTCCTCCTAAAAATCTGAGAAAATTCAGGCAGCCTCTGGATGCATTGAGAGGTCACCTCACCAAGTCCCAGCTCCAGAAATTTTTTTCTTCATGCCAAATCATTTCGTCGAACACCTGCAGAGCACTGTTTCTGTCAAGTTCAGAATTCAGTAACAGTTTCAGTAACCACTGTCGTTTTCTTCAGAGCTCGTTCTCGATCTCGCCAGTAGCCGCGGTGGCGCCTTGCGCCCTGTTCCTCCTTCTTATCCCTGCGCCGCACGATCGCCTGGAGGTTGCGGGCGTCGGCGACGAGCAGGAGGAGGTGCGCCACCCCGTGAGCGACGGCAGCAGCGGCCTTTGCGGCTGCCAGAGAGGCGCAGCGTGGACGGCGCCGTCCAGCGCCGCCCAAGCCACCAGAGGCCACCGCGTGGCCATCCACTCACCCGTGCACGCTGCAGTCCTTCGTCGTGAACTGGTAGGCGCGGAGCGCGCTCCCTGCCGCCGCCGTGCCCGTACGGCCATCCCGTCGAGGATCGGCGCATTACGCCTAGCCCGACCGAGGTTTAGCGGGGGAACGGCACCAGTGATCCTCCCTGATGGTGCCTAGCCGCTTAAACCCCCTGCCCAACCTCTGCCTCGCCGTAATCGCTCGCCGGAGCTATCCCGTTCACGGCCACCCCCTCGGATCGCCTATAAAAGGAGGCCCCGAGCTCGAACTCGAACCCACACCACCTCTGCACTCCACCAATACCACGCCAAGCCACTGGAAGAGCCCCGAGGGAGCCTTCTTCCCCAACTCCGGCCGCCTCGACCCGCCACGGGATCCAGCTCGATTCACCCCCGTGCGTGCACCCCTACCCCTCAGCTCTTGCCAGTAGCCTCCTAGTACATCCACTCTTCTGACCCGCGCTTCAATTTGGAGTTTGCAGCACCCACCGGAGTACTCCACCATCGCCCGAACCACCGTCCGCCGGAGAAAGTGTCGCCGTCGACGTGGTGCTCTCCGACGGCCAAGTCCACCACCCACCGACGCGGAAGAACACCCTGAACCTCTTGGTACCCTCCGATCTCTCTGCCTCGCCGTGGTTCAACGCCGGCGACCACCGCAGCCTTCGGGCGCCGGCGAGCTCCATTGGAGTTTTAAACCTGACGGGTGGGACCCCCCCGTCAGCCTCTCTTCTTTTCCCCCCTCGAACCGTTTTCTGAAAGCGCCTTCGGGCAAATGCGTTTTCTCTTTGGGCTGGCGCATTTCTTACCGAACCGTTTTCTGTTTTCTCAAACAAGTCCCTGGTTCTTTTCTGTTTCATCACAGATCAGTCCCTGGACTAAAACCCTTATATCTTTTTAATAAAAGATGATTTTTGATTGATTCTTTTTCTGTCAGTCTTGTATTTTTGTCTAGTTTTTTATAGTATTTATTTGGAAAAATTTTGGAACAATTTTTATGCACGCGACGATTTTCACGTTAGTGTACGGTTTCGTTATACCGTAGGTTCTGGAGGAGGTGACGGAGCCGCGAACTTCGCCGAGCTAGACTCCGACTTCTCCGAACCAGGCAAGCATGTTTGAACCTTTGATATGATAGGTGTTTTGCATGTTTGCTTGAATGGTTTGTGCATGGCATATGAGCATCGGTGAGTATTACGTTGCATGCAAGGCAACTACCGTGTGTTTCGAAGTTACCGTGATCTTTGATGAGAGATGACCTGATCATGTGGTGACATGAAAGGTAGTAAGATGGTATTGTTGTAGCATGCCAGTCTTACGTCATCCGATAAACTCCGACGTTAACGTGGACTGAGCCACGTTACCGTTCTTCCCCTTTCGTGCTGCCACATGTTTTCTGCAAAGAATACGGTTTAGTAAGTTGTTAACCTCTTTCCTTGTACACACCAAATAGAGGGGCCGGGATGAGGGTTCCATGGCCCTGGATTAAAGCCAGTCATCCGGTCAGGGGGCATGGGTGTTTCCGGTTGGGACCGAGAGGGGGGCACCCCTTAGAGCGCGCGTATAAATTTGATCCCATGCTACGCGAGGTTGTAGCCTCCCCGTCTCAAAGTTTTTCTTGAACGTTGCCGAGGGTGATTCCTGGCATCGGAATGTTGAATGGGTGTGTACTGGTTAGATGTGTTTCTCCTAAAACACCGTAAACGGAACTAGTCCCTTGTGACTACTGAAATCCGTTGGCTGTGGTTAAATAGTACAAACTCTGCAGAGTCAAATCCTTCCGAGTCATCGTGTCCATGGTCAAGGACCATGGCCAGTATATCCATATCTATGTCAGTCCTCGTGGTAAATCCCCGGTGAACAAGCTTGAGTGGTATACCCGTTGAATTGTTATTCCTGTGGATGGACTAACCTTTTATTTATCTCGTACTTGAATATTCCCTTGAAATGATTTAAATTCATGAGCTGCTGAAATATCACGTTATGAAATATAAGCCCTTTATGTGATGTCGCTCAGACGTTCGACTGTGGCACTTTTGTTATTTACTTTCAATATAAGCCCTTTATGTGATGTCGCTCAGACGTCCGACGGTGGCACTTTTATCATTTACTTTCAATATAAGCCCTTTATGTGATGTCGCTCAGACGTTCGACTGTGGCACTCGTGTCTTTTACTTTCAATATAAGCCCTTTATGTGGTGTCTCTTAGACATCCGACTGTGGCACTCTTGTTATTTACTTTCAATATAAGCCCTTTATGTGATGTCGCTCAGACGTCCGACTGTGGCACGCACTGTTATTTATCTTCCATTATAAGCCCTTTATGTGGTGTCGCCTTGACGCCTGACTGCGGCATTGTTATTTTAATTGTATCCTTTCGAGGAGTCATTCAGACACTCGATTGGCCTTCAGTATTACTTTGGGTTTTCGGGAGGACTACCGCCCGACTTCCCTTTTATTTCCCATGCATTGCTATCTCATTGTCTGAGTGCGCTCTGTTAATCTGTTCACATGCATCATGTTTACATTTGTTATATCTTATGTCCGAACTGTCTTGCGAGTACTTTCATAGTACTCACCTGGCTTGTTGATTTGGCCAGATGTTGACGAAGGCGATCTCATGGATGAAGAGTTTGATAGCGAGTCCGACGCCTAGAGGAATCCCAGTCGGTCCCGTGCGATCCTGGATATTGGTCACTTGTATTATATACGCTTCCGCCACCCACAATAAGTATCCTCGAGCCTCACTCCGATGCTCGAAGAGCTGTTAGATTCAGGAGTCATGTCACCCACTTCACTGTGATATATCCACCACCGCTTTTATTGTGAGTTAGTAGTTATGCCACCCTATCCGCCTTTAAGTATTATTGGCGTGCTTGTAATAAATTGTTGAGCCGTCTCCGCTCAACCTTGTATTATATTTAGTACTCCTGGTTTTTCTTCTGTGATCAAGATATTGTCTACTAGTGAGAATGATTCTTCTCTACTGGTCCGTAAAAGGGATCGGTTTCTCAATAAATATTTTATTGGAAAACCGGTCATGACAAGCTTGGTATCAGAGCTAGGCTGACTGTAGGAAGCCACTAGGTGCGGTCGCTAATTGGTTATTAGCATCTTTAGTGCTTTTTCAGCATTTTGCAAATGTAGCTATTTTCTGTTGGTCATCATAAATTTATGATATGACTACTCAGAATTTTTGCCTACTTTTGTAGATGGCTGGCAGCAACTGCGAGACTCGGGTGTTCACTAATGTGCCCGAGGGGTTTGTCAAACTCCTCGTCTCCATCACCAAGCTCGCGATCGGGCCAGCGACTCGTCCGGAGTTCACACTTTACCAGCACAAGCTCAGCGACGACGTGTCTATGCACCAGGCCGTGGTGCAATTCAAGGGAGGACGTTCTGCGTCTCGCCACTTCCGTTTTGTGGGAAGGGCCATGCCTACGGAGAGGCATGCTATGCAGATGGCTGCCCGTGAGGCGATAGCTCGCCTTCGGGACATTCTTCCTTCGATGAAGACTCGTCGCTACCGCTACCTCCCATGCCATGTGCCATATACTTGTCACTACGCATTCGTCTGCCATAGGGGAGAGCGAGATGAAGCTATCGAGATGCTTGTTGAGTATCTCAAAGCTCTGGAGGAAGATTTCGACAACCTCGTGGACGATCTTGTGGCTGCCCGCATGGACTTAGTTCGGGGCGGTTCTGCCAGCAGGAAGGAGCTTCTCCACATGGCACCGCCACTGACGTACGTCTCGTCCTCAACGTCCTATTCACCTGCCATTTTGGCCACCGCTCGCCGTCTGCCTACCACTGAGGAGTTCGACCGGGTCATTGCTCCTACTCCAGTCAGAGCTGCACCGCCTGCCGCACCCACACTACCGCCTGTCGCACCCGCGCCATCACCTCAGCGCAGTGCTACGCGCCTGGAGCTTATTAGGGAGGAGGTGGAGGTTGAGTCTCCTGCACCGCTGGGTCTTACCCTCGGCAAGGGGAAGGACATCTTCACCATCTCCGACTGAGTGCGCCTAGTCGCCGTGCGATGTGTCTGCTTGTATGATATGTTTTATATGTACGTTAGTTTGTAGTATTTGTGTGCGCGTCATGTAGGGTCCCGGAGGAGTGTGCTAGCCTAATAACATGTCAGGAGTGTGTACGCACATCCTGAGTGATGTATCGTGTGTTTGCGTATCGCGTGTAAGATATGTGCTAAGCAGTCCTTCTCCGTGCGCAGTCAAAATATTTTCTTGAAAAATCTTGAGGTCTTTTAAACTTTTGCCTTGCAAGATTTTCCTTGTGCCACATAGTTCTTCTCATGATTTTTGCAAAATAATACCCCCAGAGTGGAAAATGTCTCGTCCGTGGACTCGTTCCATGCCAAATCCACCAGAAGAAGTTTATGGAACACAGACCAGCAACAACTTCACTCAGGGACAGTCTAGTCAACAGGACAGCGAGGCAGCCTTATCTCAAGTATGCCGCCTTTTCGAACAAAGCCAACAGCAACACCAAGAAATGATGAATCACGTCATCAATATGGGAAATCACCGTGAGCCATACCAACCGCACTCCAAGTTGTCTGAACTGCAGAAGACACGCCCTCCAACGTTTGCTCACACTGATAGACCGCTTGAAGCCGATGATTGGCTTCGAGACATCGAAAGAAAGTTGTTTATTGCTCAATGTTCTGATCATGAGAAGGTGCTTTATGCACCTCACTACCTCACTGGAGCAGCTGCAGCATGGTGGGAGAACTTCCTACACATGCATCCCAGTGAACATAACATCACCTGGGAAGAGTTTAAGGAAGGCTTTCGTGGGGCACACATCCCCAGGAGCATCATAAAAATCAAGAAAAGAGAATTTGATGACCTCAAGCAGAGAGGCATGACAGTGACGGAATACAACAGTCAGTTTACCCAGCTATCTCGTTATGCCTACGATGAGCATATGGCTGAGAACAAAAGGACGGAAAAGTTTTTGGACGGCCTGGCGCCAGCACTAAGATGCCAACTGGTCGTACACACTTTCCCAGATTTCAAAACTCTGGTTGACAAGGCCATTACTTTGGAGAATGAGCGCCGCAGTCTGGAGGATATTCGTAAGCGAAAGAGGGACAAGACGACTCTTGCTCGCAACAACCGAAGCAAGACTGATGTTCAGAGGAATGAAGCGAGAAAATCCACGACTACTGCTCTAAGGCCAACCAGACAGTTTCATTCAAGGGACAAGGACTTTACATACCGTCCAGGGGTCACTTGCTATGCTTGTGGTGAAGAAGGGCACTATGCCAAACAGTGCCCAAAACCAAGGAACTCGGCCCCCAAGCCGAACAATGGTGGGAATAATCCAGCCCCCAAGCGCAACAATTTCAATCCCAAAAACAACCACAGGAAGGGTCACCTGAACCATGTGACCAAGGAAGAAGCACAGAATGCCCCAGACATCGTACTCGGTACGTTCCCTGTCAACACAGTACCTGCCACGGTTTTGTTTGATTCTGGAGCTTCTCACTCGTTCATTTCGAAGAGTTTTGTTTTGCAACATGGTTTTCCGATACTTCCTTTGGAAAAATCTATGATCATCAAGTCCCCCGGGAATAAGCAGATCACTCAGAGTTACTGCCAAGGAGTGATTATTGAATTCGAAGGACTAAAGTTTCAGGCTAATCTCATCGTGTTGGAAAATAAAGGACTGGATGTTATCCTAGGAATGGATTGGTTGACCACCAACAAGGGATTTATTGACTATTTCAATCGGACTGTGATTCTCACTCATCATCACGGCAAGACAATAAAGTTACAGCTCAAGAGAGACCACGGTCACGGCAACCAAAGTTGAACAAAGTGGACATTTCAGAATTGAGAAAAGTTCCAGTGGTGTGCGAGTTTCCCGACGTATTTCCTGAAGAACTACCAGGCATGCCACCAGACCGAGAGATAGAGTTCAGCATTGAACTAGCACCTGGTACCACCCCCATCTATAAGAAACCTTATAGAATGGCACCCTCGGAGTTGGTAGAATTGAAGAAGCAAATAAAGGAATTACTGGACAAAGGATTTATTCGAGCCAGCTCCTCACCTTGGGGTTCGCCAGTATTATTCGCCAAGAAAAAGGATGGGACACTGAGATTGTGTATAGACTATCGAGCTCTCAATATGGTCACCATCAAAAACAAATATCCGATGCCACGGATAAATGATTTGTTTGATCAGATCGCACAAGCCAAGGTGTTCTCAAAAATTGATTTGAGATCGGGATATCATCAATTGAAACTACGAACAGAAGATATCCCTAAGACAACATTCACCTCCAGATACGGGTTATATGAGTTCACAGTAATGCCGTTTGGACCGACGAACGCCCCCGCATATTTCGTCCACCTCATGAACAAAGTGTTTATGAAATTCATGGACAAATTTGTTGTGGTGTTCATTGACGATATTCTGGTATACTCAAGGACACCAGAAGAACATGCTGAACATCTCAGAATTGTTTTGGGAGAATTAAGGAAACATCAATTGTACGCCAAATTTAGCAAGTGTGAATTTTGGCTAAGACAAGTTGGTTTTCTAGGCCATATATTGACCCAAGAAGGCGTGGCCGTAGACCCAAAAAAGTCAAAGCCATACTTGACTGGAAACCACCAGCCAACATGACAGATGTGCGGAGTTTCCTAGGAATGGCTGGATATTACCGACGATTTATTAAAGGATTCTCCACTGTGGCAAAACCAATGACACAGTTGCTCAAGAAAGACAAGAAATTTGTATGGACGGAAGCATGCGAGAAAAGCTTCCAAGAACTCAAGAAGAAACTGACAACAACACCGGTTTTGATTGTGCCAGACATACACAAGAGTTTTGAAGTGTATTGTGACGCATCCCGGAAGGGCCTCGGGTGCGTATTGATGCAGGACGGCAAAGTTGTCGCGTATGCTTCCAGGCAACTACGGAAACATGAGGAAAATTATCCAACGCATGACTTGGAGCTAGCAGCAGTCATCCATGCACTCAAAGAGTGGAGGCACTTTTTGTTGGGAAATCATTGTGAAATATATACGGACCATAAGAGCCTTAAATATATTTTCACACAGCCAGAGCTAAATTTACGACAACGACGCTGGTTGGAATTGGTCAAGGACTATGATGTCGGCATTCACTACCATCCAGGGAAAGCAAATGTAGTGGCAGATGCTCTTAGTCGGAACCCCAGCCCGGGCAACGACAGTCCACAGAACTTGAGGCCTGAGTTTCAGCAGGAGTTCGCTAGACTCAACATGGTGTCAGTCTCTGAGGGCAACGTATCAAATCTGGAGATACATCTCACCCTAGTGGAACAAATTAAGAAGGCTCAGCAGGGACATCCCAGCATCGAAGGTATAAAGAGAAAAATGAGCCTTGGCAAGGCTTCAGAGTTCGTCACAGACAATGAGGGAATATTATGGTATGGGGACAGACTTTGCGTACCAAACATTGAGGAACTCAAGCAACAGATCCTAACCGAAAGCCACACCGCTCCATACTCGATCCACCCTGGAGGAACCAAAATGTACAAAGACATTCAGGAAAGATTTTGGTGGCACGGTATGAAAAGGGATATAGCCGCGTTCATTGCTTGTTGCGATTCATGTCAGCGCATTAAAGCCGAGCATCAAAAGCCAGCAGGGCTATTACAGCCAAATAGGATACCTGAGTGGAAATGGGATGAAATTGGAATGGACTTCATCGTAGGACTACCTCGATCACAACGCGAAAATGATGCCATATGGGTCATCACAGATAGACTAACCAAGGTAGCACATTTCATCCCCGTGAAGACAACCTACTCCACTCAAAGGCTAGCCAAGCTTTATCTCTCCCGCATAGTTTGTTTGCATGGAGTCCCAAAGACTATAATATCCGACCGAGGCACTCAATTTGTCTCTAAATTTTGGGATCACCTACAACAAGCTCTGGGCACGCAACCAGCCTTTAGTACAGTGTACCACCCTCAGACTGATGGACAAACGGAACGCGTGAACCAAATCCTAGAGGACATGCTGAGAGCCTGTGTGCTCACCTATGGATCCAGTTGGGAAGAAAGTTTGCCGTATGCCGAGTTCGCATACAACAACAGTTACCAAGCCAGCTTACAAATGGCACCCTTTGAAGCATTGTACGGACGGAGGTGTCGTACCCCACTGAATTGGTCAGAGACAGGTGACAGTCGTATCTTCGGCCCAGACATGCTCAAGGAAGCCGAGGAGAAGGTTAAACAGATCAGGGACAGACTCAAGACAGCTCAAAGCCGGCAAAAGAGCTATTACGATCGAAAACATCGTGAGGTCAGCTTTGAACCTGGTGAATACGTATACCTACGAGTGTCTCCTATGCAAGGCCTGCAACGGTTCAAAATTAAAGGGAAACTAGCCCCGCGATTTATTGGACCTTTCTGTATAGTTGCACGAAGAGGCACAGTAGCCTACCAGCTAGACCTACCCAAAGAGCTGTCAGACGTCCACGACGTGTTCCACATCTCACCGTTGAGAAAATGTGTAAGCAACCCGGAGAAGCAGGTATCTCATGAAAGCATTGATGTGCAACCAGACCTCACCTACAGAGAGCGGCCAGTAAAGATATTGGAAGAGTCTGAAAGGAGGACCCGTCAGAAAACGATAAAATTTTTCAAAGTTCAGTGGAGCAATCACACCGAGGATGAAGCTACATGGGAAAGAGAAGATTTTCTTCAGGCAGAGTACCCACATCTATTTGAGAATCAGCTGAAATCTCCGGGACGAGATTTTTCCTAAGGGGGTAGGTGTTGTGACAGCCAAAAAAATTTTATTTGGCTTTTCAAAATTTTATTTGATTTGAGGGAGGTTATTTAAAATTTTCTTCTAAAGAACTCTCCCTCTCAAATCTTTCTTTTATGACAAATATTTTGTTTGGATTCACCCAAGACTTGATTGTTGGTCTTGGAGGTTTTTCATCTCATGTTGGCTCAAATGTTTTTCATTTGGAAAAGAAATTTGAAAATCTTTTAAATAGCCCTATGGCATCTGGAATGATCTTTCCCCTTTTCAAAACCTCCTATTGCCATGACATGAGTGGAAATCCCCTCCCAAAAGCCTTTCCCCATCTTTGTGTCTAGATATACTTCAAATCCAGCAAGTTGAACCTTCCCATGAATTTTCTTCCATTTAATTCTTATCAAAAATATTTTCTGCCCTCTACTCTAGCTCTTGGAGATTTACAAAGGAGCTACCCTTTCTACTTTGAGTTTTGCCTCCAAACCAATTTCCCTAGCTAGTCCTTAGAGCCCTCAACCAAGATCCATGAAGATCCACTGGTCTCCAGTTCAAATTATTCAAATTGAACTTGCTGCAAGTTTGGACCATATTTGCCAAATTTGATGAAATTCATTTGTTTTCTCCTCCTAAAAATCTGAGAAGATTCAGGCAGCCTCTGGATGCATTGAGAGGTCACCTCACCAAGTCCCAGCTCCAGAAATTTTTTTCTTCATGCCAAATCATTTCGTCGAACACCTAATGGGCACTGTTTCTGTCAAATTCAGAAGTTCAGTAAACAGTTTCAGTAAACCACTGTCATTTTCTTCAGAGCTCGTTCTCGATCTCGCCAGTAGCCGCGGTGGCGCCGTCCGCCCTGTGCTTCCTTCTTATCCCTGCGCTGCACAATCGCCTGGAGGTTTGCGGGTGTCGGCGACGAGCAGGAGGAGGTGCGCCACCCCGTGAGCGACGGCAGCAGCGGCCTTTGCGGCTGCCAGAGAGGCGCAGCGGTGGACGGCGCCGTCCAGCGCCGCCCAAGCCACTAGAGGCCACCGCGTGGCCATCCACTCACCCGTGCACGCTGCAGTCCATCATCGTGAACTGGTAGGCGCGGAGCGCGCTCCCTGCCGCCGCCGTGCCCATACGGCCATCCCGTCGAGGATCAGCGCATTACGCCTAGCCCGACCGAGGTTTAGCGAGGGAACGGCACCAGTGATCCTCCCTGATGGTGCCTGGCCGCTTAAACTCCCTGCACAACCTCTGCCTCGCCGTATTCGCTTGCCGGAGCTATCCCGTTCACGGCCACCCCCTCGGATCGCCTATAAAAGGAGGCCCTAAGCTCGAACTCGAACCCACACCACTTCTGCACTCCACCAATACCACGCCAAGCCACTGGAAGAGCCTCGAGGGAGCCTTCTTCCCCAACTCCGGCCGCCTCGACCCGCCACGGGATCCAGCTCGATTCACCCCCGTGCGTGTACCCCTACCCCTCAGCTCTTGCCAGTAGCCTCCTAGTACATCCACTCTTCTGACCCGCGCTTCAATTTGGAGTTTGCAGCACCCACCGGAGTACTCCACCATCGCCCGAACCACCGTCTGCCGGAGAACGTGTCGCCGTCGACGTGGTGCTCTCCGACGGCCAAGTCCACCACCCACCGACGCGGAAGAACAACCTGAACCTCTTGGTACCCTCCGATCTCTCTGCCTCGCCGTGGTTCAACGCCGGCGACCACCGCAGCCTTCGGGCGCGGGCGAGCTCCATTGGAGTTTTTAAACCTGACGGGTGGGACCCCCCGTCAGCCTCTCTTCTTTTCCCCCCTCGAACCGTTTTCTGAAAGCGCCTTCGGGCAAATGCGTTTTCTCCTTGGGCTGGCGCATTTCATACCGAACCGTTTTCTGTTTTCTCAAACAAGCCCCTGGATCTTTTCTGTTTCATCACAGATTGGTCCTTGGACTAAAACCCTTATATCTTTTTAATAAAAGGTGCTTTTTGATTGATTCTTTTTCTGTCAGTCTTCGCCGAGCTAGACTCCGACTTCTCCGAACCAGGCAAGCATGTTTGAACCTTTGATATGATAGGTGTTTTGCATGTTTGGTTGAATGGTTGTGCATGGCATATGAGCATCGGTGAGTATTACGTTGCATGCAAGGCAACTATCCGTGTGTTCCGAAGTTACCGTGATCTTTGGTGAGAGATGACCTGATCATGTGGTGACATGAAAGGTACTAAGATGGTATTGTTGTAGCATGCCAGTCTTACGTCATCCGATAAACTCCGACGTTAACGTGGATTGAGCCACGTTACCGTTCTCCCCCTTTCGTGCTGCCACATGTTTTCTGCAAAGAATACGGTTTAGTAAGTTGTTAACCTCTTTCCTTGTACACACCAAATAGAGGGGCCGGGATGAGGGTTCCATGGCCCTGGATTAAAGCCAGTCGTCCGGTCAGGGGGCATGGGTGTTTCCGGTTGGGACCGAGAGGGGGGCACCCCTTAGAGCGCGCGGTATAAATTTGATCCCATGCTACGCGAGGTTGTAGCCTCCCCGTCTCAAGGTTTTTCTTGAACGTTGCCGAGGGTGATTCCTGGCATCGGAATGTTGAATGGGTGTGTACTGGTTAGATGTGTTTCTCCTAAAACACCGTAAACGGAACTAGTCCCTCGTGGCTACTGAAATCCGTTGGCTGTGGTTAAATAGTACAAACTCTGGAGAGTCAAATCCTTTCGAGTCATCGTGTCCATGGTCGAGGACCATGGCCAGCATATCCATATCTATGTCAGTCCTCGTGGTAAATCCCCGGTGAACAAGCTTGAGTGGTATACCCGTTTGAATTGTTATTCCTGTGGATGGACTAACCTTTTTTTTATCTCGTACTTGAATACTCCCTTGAAATGATTTAAATTCGTGAGCTGCTGAAATATCACGTTATGAAATATAAGCCCTTTATGTGATGTCGCTCAGACGTCCGACTGTGGCACTTTTGTTATTTACTTTCAATATAAGCCCTTTATGTGATGTCGCTCAGACGTCCGACTGTGGCACTTTTCTCATTTACTTTCAATATAAGCCCTTTATGTGATGTCGCTCAGACGTCCGACTGTGCACTTTTCTCATTTACTTTCAATATAAGCCCTTTATGTGATGTCGCTCAGACGTCCGACTGTGGCACTCGTGTCTTTTACTTTCAATATAAGCCCTTTATGTGGTGTCGCTTAGACGTCCGACTGTGGCACTCTTGTTATTTACTTTCAATATAAGCCCTTTATGTGATGTCGCTCAGACGTCCGACTGTGGCACGCACTGTTATTTATCTTCCATTATAAGCCCTTTATGTGGTGTCGCCTTGACGCCCGACTGCGGCATTGTTATTTTAATTGTATCCTTTTGAGGAGTCATTCAGACACTCGATTGGCCTTCAGTATTACTTTGGGTTTTCGGGAGGACTACCGCCCGACTTCCCTTTTATTTCCCATGCATTGCTATCTCATTGTCTGAGTGCGCTCTGTTAATCTGTTCACATGCATCATGTTTACATTTGTTATATCTTATGTCCGAACTGTCTTGCGAGTACTTTCATAGTACTCACCTGGCTTGTTGATTTGGCCAGATGTTGACGAAGGAGATCTCATGGATGAAGAGTTTGATAGTGAGTCCGACGCCTAGAGGAATCCCAGTTAGTCCCGTGCGATCCTGGATATTGGTCACTTGTATTATATACGCTTCCGCCACCCACAATAAGTATCCTCGAGCCTCACTCTGACGTCGAAGAGCTGTTAGATTCAGGAGTCATGTCACCCACTTCACTGTGATATATCCACCACCGCTTTTATTGTGAGTTAGTAGTTATGCCACCCTATCCTCCTTTAAGTATTATTGGCGTGCTTGTAATAAATTGTCGAGCCGTCTCCGCTCAACCTTGTATTATATTTAGTACTCCTGGTTTTTCTACTGTGATCAAGATATTGTCTACCAGTGAGAAGGATTCTTCTCTACTGGTCTGTAAGAGGGATCGGTTTCTCAATAAATATTTTATTGGAAAACCGGTCGTGACAGGCACCCTTCATCAGATGAAGTTTTTATGTGGTCCAGTTCTAGGAGAAAGCCCTACAAACCTTTCTGCCACCACACGCAACAATAATGCTCTAGAGTGCCTTTAAACCTCATTAGAGGTGTTACCATGGATACCTCCATTTCCCATCTTCAGATGTACTCCAGGTGAAAACCTACATCTGGATTGCCATGGGACGCAATCATGTAGCTCGCCAGAAGTTGCTGCCGAGAGAGGTATGCGTGGGCGTGATGGACCTCTTGGTCTCCCCGGCAACTCCCACTCCTGTCATCGACAGAGGCCTTCTAGGTCCCGTGTCCCCACCCTAGAGAATCAGAATTAAAGTCATGTTGATGATAGTAGGGATAATGATGGAGCGAAGCATCATTGGGGCCATGCGGGACAAGCGAAGCCGAATGGCGAAGTGGAGGCGAAGCCCAAGAGCGAGACACCGACTACCTATAGCGGACCACGGGTATGTGCAAAAGAGGAAGAGGTAGAGGGTGTGTGGCCACCGACATCATAGTGGTGCTCGGTGGGAGGCCGTGGCCACCAGAGCCGTAGTGGCACTAGTACAGCGACCTACTAACGTGACACATGAATCAGAGACCCTTCGACCAAACTGTGTGCGATGCATGAATCGCAAACAGTGTTGTAATTAAACTGCCACCAATAAGATGAATTGTGTGCGATGGCGGAGACATCAAGCATGATTCAGTTAGTGTTGCGTGTGCGATATGTGGCATACCGTTGGTCCATACGAATTGTTTGCGATGAGCTAGAACAATAGAAACAGTTAGCTAGATCAAGGTGTGTGTGATATATGGCATACAATTCACTCGGATGAACTGCTTGTGATTAGCGAACACAACAGGAACGGTCTGCCAGATCAAGGTGTGTGTGATAGACGGCATACAGTTCACTCGGACGAACTATTTGCGATGAGCCAAAACAATAGAAATGGTTCGTCTTAACAAGATGTGTGTGATATGTGGCAAACAGGCCAGTAATCAGAAATGTGTGGGAAGACCGATAATAACACAGACGATTACTCCAAATAAGCTCTGTGTGTTGTGGGCAAATGGGTAGTGGTAAACAATTGTGAGCGATTGATGAAATAATCACTCATGGGTTCTGTAGTTTAATTCATATGCGATGTGATTTGCTCAATCTGCACAACATCTATGCTCTGTCTACAGAACAACAACATATATACTCCCTCCGGTCCTTTTTACTCCGCGTATTAGATTTTCATAAAGTCAAACATTGCAAAGTTTGACCAAATTTATATTAAAAAATATCAACATCTACAATACCAAATATACATACCATGGAACTACATCTCATAACAAATCTAACAATATTGATTTGTCATTGTCGGGGAAACGACACCTATGGGATCACGTGGATCCCTTCTACGGTTGGCAGGGAAAGAGGAGTGCACAAAGAGTAGACCTAACGATCAACACGAGGGATTTTTACCCAGGTTTGGGCCGCTGAGAAGCATAAAACCCTAGTCCTGCTTGTAGTGTATTTAGTGTTCTTGAGCTTGGGCTAGCTGCTACACATGCAAACTGGGCCGGAAAGTCCAAAAGTCCCCTTTTGTATCGCCTTGGGCCTCCTTTTATACTAAGGGGCGATCACAGTGGCGTACAGGCACATAGGAGGTGTAAAGTTGCTACAATGTACATGCTTATCACTGACGTCTTAGGACAAACGCATTAAATGTGCTGGTCACGTGCCCCTAACTTTATCGGGGACGAAAATAGAGCCCGTCCCGTCCGTTGCCGCCTCACCCTGTCTTGACATGCACCTAGGATGACGAGGCAATGAATGCCAAGCTGACTGGCTAGCCGCTGCGCTGGAGTGGTGGCAGGATCTTTATGAAGATCTGCATGCCACCACGCAGGTGCTTGCCTGGCTGGCAGGCTAGTTGCCGCGCTGGAGCAGTGGCAGGGTAGCGAAACCTTGCTGTGTGCGAGCCTTGCCGCGGCCTCACAAACGTCCCCGGCAAGAATCTTGCCGGGGCCTCGCAAGCGTCCTCGGCAAGAACCTTGCTGGGAGCTTTGCCTTCTGGTCTTCACAAAGATTTGCATGCCACCACGCAGGCGCCCCTGGATCTTGGTCTTGACATTGTTGATGGTGTTAGAGCTCTCAACCTCAAGGGTGATGGTCTTGCCGGTGCTTCGCAAACCATCCCGGCAAGGATCTTGCCGGGGCTTCGGGAGCCATCCCGGCAAGGACCTTGCCGGGGGCTCAACGTGTCTTCTGTTCTTTGATTTCGGGCTTGGATGCCGTCTTGGTCGCCTCGTATTTGCTCCCAGCTATCCCTAGCAGGCCTTGCTGCGGGTATGGCTGTAACTGCGTGTGCACAAGTACGGGGTACTAAAGGGCCCGAACTATTGTGCACCGACAGGAACCCCTGGGCCTGGGCCAAACTCAAGTGCGAGGCGTCGTTGGGCTAGGCCCAAACAGTGCACGGTCACGCGTGGCAGGATTTAACTGTTGTAATCATCTCGTTGTTGTGCTTCCCCATGATCTGCATTGAGTGCGCGACCTGGGGCGCGTGCGCGGAACGGTCGCAGCAGCAGCACGCCTGTGGAAACGCCTTCACATCGAACAGTAAAGGGGCAGCCCCGCGTCTTCCCCATAAAAAGAGGAATCCGTAGGGGCACTGCTCATTTACCCCTCGCTCGTTCCAATCTAGGAACCGCCGTCATCTTCCTCCTTGAGCCCGAAACAGAGCCTCCTCATCCATCCGCTGCCCCTGCGCTCCCACCATCCTTGGCCTCCCGCTTCTCTCCAGTCTCTCATGGTGCCTAAAGCAAGCAGGAGCAAGGAGGCGCCCAAGGCGAGCGAGGGGAAAGAGGTGCCGGAGAGCGAGTTGGTGAAGATGCGGAGGGAGAACGTCATCTTCGCTCTGACGCTCAATGCGCGTGCTCTAAAGGAGTGGTATCTGTGTATGTGGGGGAGAGCGACGACGGGGCACCCTGCTACCCGCGTCATCCCAGCTTCTCGCGTCGAGCCCGCCCCAGATAAATTCCCTTTCTTCGTCGATTACTTCTACTGCGGTCTCTGCCCCCATTTTCTGATTTCCTCAACGATATCATGTACACATTCGGCTTCCATATCTTGGATTTTACGCCGAATGCTGTGGCATGTATGTCCACCTTCGCCCACCTCTGTGAGAACTTCACCGGGGTGGTCCCCAATACGGCCCTCTTCCGCCATTACTTCGTTCCTCACATCCTGATATGTCTCCAACGTATCTATAATTTTTGATTGTTCCATGCTATATTATATTCTGTTTTCGACATTATTGGGCTTTATTATACACTTTTATATTATTTTTGGGACTAACCTATTAACCGAAGGCCCAGCCCAGAATTGCTGTTTTATTTGCCTATTTTAGAGTTTTGCAGAAAAAGAATATCAAACGGAGTCCAAATGGAATGAAACCTTCGGGAACGTGATTTTTGGAACGAACGTGATCCAGAGGACTTGGACCCTACGTCGAGACATCAACTAGGAGGGCACGAGGTAGGGGGTGCCTACCCCCCAGGTGCGCCCTCCACCCTCGTGGGCCCAACGTTGCTCCACCGACGTACTCCTTCCTCCTATATATACCTACGTACCCCCAAACTACCAGATACGGAGCCAAAAACCTAATTCCACCACCGCAACCTTCTGTACCCGTGAGATCCCATCTTGGGGCCTTTTCCGGAGCTCCGCCAGAGGGGGCATCAATCACGGAGGGCTTCTACATCAACACCATAGCCTCTCCGATGATGTGTGAGTAGTTTACCTCAGACCTTCGGGTCCATAGTTATTAGCTAGATGGCTTCTTCTCTCTTTTTGGATCTCAATACAATGTTCTCCCCCTCTCTCGTGGAGATCTATTCGATGTAACCTTCTTTTGCGGTGTGTTTGTTGAGACCACTGATTGTGGGTTTATGATCAAGTTCATCTATGAACAATATTTGAATCTTCTCTGAATTCTTTTATGTATGATTGGTTATCTTTACAAGTCTCTTCGAATTATCAGTTTGGTTTGGCCTACTAGATTGATCTTTATTGCAATGGGAGAAGTGCTTAGCTTTGGGTTCAATCTTGCGGTGTCCTTTCCCAGTGACGGTAGGGGCAGCAAGGCACGTTTTGTATTGTTGCCATCGAGGATAACAAGATGGGGTTTATATCACATTGCATGAGTTTATCCCTCTACATCATGTCATCTTGCTTAAAGCATTACTCTGTTCTTATGAACTTAATACTCTAGATGCATGCTGGATAGCGGTCGATGTGTGGAGTAATAGTAGTAGATGCAGGCAGGAGTCGGTCTACTTGTCTCGGACGTGATGCCTATGTACATGATCATACCTAGATATTCTCATAACTATGCTCAATTCTGTCATTTGCTCAACAGTAATTTGTTCACCCACCGTAATACTTATGCTCATGAGAGAAGCCACTAGTGAAACCTATGGCCCCCGGGTCTATTTTCCATCATATTAATCTCCCGACAACAAGCTATTTCTGGCGCTGTTTTTATTTTGTTTTCTTTACTTTGCATCTTTATCATAAAAATACCAAAAATATTATCTTATCATATCTATCAGATCTCACTCTCGTAAGTGACCGTGAAGGGATTGACAACCCCTTTATTGCGTTGGTTGCGAGGATTTATTTGTTTGTGTAGGTGCAAGGGACTCGTGCGTGGCCTCCTACTGGATTGATACCTTGGTTCTCAAAAACTGAGGGAAATACTTACGCTACTTTGCCGCATCACCCTTTCCTCTTCAAGGGAAAACCAACACAATGCTCAAGAGGTAGCAAGAAGGATTTCTGGCGCCGTTGCCGGGGAGTCTACGCAAAAGTTAACATACCAAGTACCCATCACAAACCCTTATCTCCCGCATTACATTATTTGCCATTTGCCTCTCGTTTTCCTCTCCCCCACTTCACCCTTGCCGTTTTATTTGCCCTCTCTTTTTCGTTCGCCTTCTTCCCGTATGTATCTTTGTTTGTGTTTCCCTGTGCCTTCTATATGCTTGGATCTTCGCTTGCTGAAAATCTATTGATATGGATCCACTTAAAGTGTTCTACATGGATCATCTTCGATCCTTATGCGCTCGTGCTGAAACCCCGACTAGCCTAGTTGATGGGAAATCTCTAGATGAGCATGCTCATTTTGTGCGTAATCATTTGTCTGAAAAAGGGAAGCTCTTATGGTATCATATAAATAGTTTGCTATGCTATGCTTGGAATCTTTGTGAAATTTGTGATTTTACTTGTTGCTCTAAGAACCCTAAAAAACACCTTCCCTACCTATGTGAGTTCAATGATAATGAAATCTTATGTTCTTATGCAAAGGGTGTTTATAGTTACTATGATATCGAACAAATTGAAGAATTTGTCGTTTTTAAGGGTGCCCATGAAGTTGCTTCCTTGATTGAAAAGTATGATTTTACTCTCAACAAATCTGAAAATTCCGTCATACTTAAATATTTCAATGAAAACTTTGCTCATAATGTCTATGTCCAAGAATTTATTGAAAGAATGACTGTTGCTTTGGAAGAAAATAATGATATGCATGAATCCATAGATAATTATGATTCTGATGATTTGGTTGAAATATCCCTTGATGAACGTGATGCTTGCTATTCTTGTGGCCATGATGCCAATATTTATGAAGTTGAATTTGCTATAGTTCCGCTTGTTAAACATGAGATCGTTGCTATTGCACCCATACTTGATAGTTCCTTCGATAAAAAGCATGATTGCAATGATTTTACTATAAATTCTCTTGATGTCAATTGTGCTAATAATATGCAAAACCCTAAGCTTGGGGATGCTAGTTTTGCTATGTCTACTACTTATTGCAATGATCATGATTGGGGTGATTCTTCTTATGATCTTGAAAATTTATTTAAGCCCCATGATGAATATGAGATTGATAATAGTGTTTGCAATATTATTGAAAGTGGGTTTGGAAGAGTGTCAACTTTAGATCCCACATATTTGGAGTATGTTCAATCTTATGATATTTTTGATAAAAGTGGGTTTGGAGAGGTCATGACTTTAGTTAATGATATTCCCACTATTTTGGAAGAGTGTCAACTTTGCATGCATGTGGATCATGTAGAAAATATTTTATGTGATAGCTATTTTGTTGAATTTGCATATGATCCCTCATGTAATTATTATGAGAGAGGAAAATATAGTCGTAGAAATTTTCATGATAATAAATTACCTCTCGTTATGTTGAGATTGCTATTGTTTCTTTCCGCTTCCTTACATATGCTAGTTTTTGCTTGCTATGACAATTTGTTTGCCTATAA
Organism: Triticum aestivum; assembly: GCF_018294505.1. Lineage (NCBI taxonomy): Eukaryota > Viridiplantae > Streptophyta > Magnoliopsida > Poales > Poaceae > Triticum > Triticum aestivum. The sequence continues at coordinate 84,599,581 of NC_057808.1, forward strand.
GATGCCTATGCATAGAAAGTATGTTAGGCTTAGATGTGTTTGTCATGTGTTTCATGATGCTCTCTTTGCGCTTCAATTCTTATCTTTCATGTGAGCATCGTTAGAATTATCAAAGCCTAGCTAAGGGCGTTAAACGATAGCGCTTGTTGGGAGGCAACCCAATTTTATTTTTTGCTTTTTGATTCTGTTTAGGAATAAATATTTGATCTAGCCTCTGGTTAGATGTGTTTTTATGTTTTAATTAGTGTTTGTGCCAAGTTAAACCTATAGGATCTTCTTGGATGATAGTTATTTGATCTTGCTGAAAATTCCAGAAACTTTCTGTTCATGAAAATAATTGTTAAAAATCACCAGAACGTGATAAAATATTGATTCCAATTGCTGCTGATCAATAAACAAATTTTCTAGGTCTTCCTATGTTGGTAGATTTTTTGGAGTTCCAGAAGTTTGCGTTAGTTACAGATTACTACAGACTGTTCTGTTTTTGACAAATTCTGTTTTTCGTGTGTTGTTTGCTTATTTTGACGAGTCTATGGTTAGTAAAAGAGTTTATAAACCATATAGAAGTTGGAATAAAGTAGGTTTAACACCAATATAAATAAAGGACGAGTTCATTACAGTACCTTGAAGTGGTCTTTTGTTTTCTTTCGCTAATGGAGCTCACGAGATTTTCTGCTGAGTTTTGTGTTGTGAAGTTTTCAAGTTTTGGGTGAAAGATTTGATGGATTATGGAACAAGGAGTGGCAAGATCCTAAGCTTGGGGATGCCCATGGCACACCCAAGATAATATAAGGACACCTAAAATCCAAAGCTTGGGGATGCCCCAGAAGGCATCCCCTCTTTCGTCTACTTCCATCGGTAACTTTACTTGGAGCTATATTTTTATTCACCACATGATATGTGTTTTGCTTGGAGCGTCTTGTATGATTTGAGTCTTTGCTTTTTAGTTTACCACAATCATCCTTTCTGTACACACCTTTTGAGAGAGACACACATGATTCGGAAATTATTAGAATACTCTGTGTGCTTCACTTATATCTTTTGAGTTATATAGTTTTTGCTCTAGTACTTCACTTATATCTTTTAGAGCACGGTGGTGGTTTTGTTTTTATAGAAACTATTATTCTCTCATGCTTCACTTAGATTATTTTGAGAGTCTTAAACAGCATGGTAATTTTCTTAAATAATCCTAATATGCTAGGTATTCAAGACTAGTAAAAACTTTCTTATGAGTGTGTTGAATACTAAGAGAAGTTTGATGCTTGATGATTGTTTGGAGACATGGAGGTAGTGATATAAAAGTTGTGCTAGTTGAGTAGTTGTGAATTTGAGAAATACTTGTGTTGAAGTTTGCAAGTCCCGTAGAATGCACGTATGGTAAACGTTATGTAACAAATTTGAAACATGAGGTGTTCTTTGATTGTCCTCCTTATGAGTGGCGGTCGGGGATGAGCGATGGTCTTTTCCTACCAATCTATCCCCCTAGGAGAATGCGCGTAGTGCTTGGTTTTTGATGACTTGTAGATTTTTGCAATAAGTATATGAGTTCTTTATGACTAATGTTGAGTCCATGGATTATACGCACTCTCACCTTTCCATCATTGCTAGCCTCTTCGGTACCGTGCATTGCCCTTTCTCACATTGAGAGTTGGTGCAAACTTCACCGGTGCATCCAAACCCCGTGATATGATACACTCTTTCACACATAAACCTCCTTATATCTTCCTCAAAACAGCCACCATAGCTACCTATTATGGCATTTCCATAGCCATTCCGAGATATATTGCCATGCATCTTTCCACCGTTCTGTTTATCATGACACGTTCATCATTGTCATATTGCTTTGCATGACCATGTAGTTGACATAGTATTTGTGGCAAAGCCACCATTCATAATTCTTTCATACATGTCACTCTTGGTTCATTGCATATCCCGGAACACCGCCAGAGGCATTCATATAGAGTCATACTTTGTTCTAGTATCGAGTTGTAATCATTGAGTTGTAAATAAATAGAAGTGTGATGATCATCATTTTCTAGAGCATTGTCCCAAGTGAGGAAAAAAAGAGAAAGGCCATAAAAAAGGAAGAAGGCCCAAAAAAATGAGAGAAAAAGAGAGAAGGGACAATGTTACTATCCTTTTTACCACACTTGTGCTTCAAAGTAGCACCATAATCTTCATGATACAGAGTCTCTTGTTTTGTCACTTTCATATACTAGTGGGAATTTTTCATTATAGAACTTGGCTTGTATATTCCAACAATGGGCTTCCTCAAATGCCCTAGGTCTTTGTGAGCAAGCAAGCTGGATGCACACCCAGTTAGTTTCTTTTGTTGAGCTTTCATATATTTATAGCTCTAGTGCATCCGTTGCATGGCAATCCCTACTCCTTGCATTAACATCAATCGATGGGCATCTCCATAGCTCATTGATTAGCCTAGTTGATGTGAGACTTTCTCCCTTTTTGTCTTCTCCACATAACCCCCATCATTATATTCTATTCCACCCATAGTGCTATATCCATGGCTCACGCTCATGTATTGCGTGAAAGTTGAAAAAGTTTGAGATTACTAAAGTATGAAACAATTGCTTGGCTTGTCATCGGGGTTGTGCATGATGAGAGCATTCTTGTGTGACGAAAATGGAGCATGACTAAACTATATGATTTTGTAGGGATGAACTTTCTTTGGCCATGTTATTTTGAGAGGACATAATTGCTTAGTTAGTATGCTTGAAGGATTATTATTTTTATGTCAATATTGAACTTTTATCTTGAATCTTTCGGATCTTAATATTCATACCACAATTAAGAAGAATTACATTGAAATTATGCCAAGTAGCATTCCACATCAAAAATTCTGTTTCTATCATTACCTACTCGAGGACGAGCAGGAATTAAGCTTGGGGATGCTTGATACGTCTCCAACGTATCTATAATTTTTTATTGTTCCATGCTATATTATATTCTGTTTTAGACATGATTGGGCTTTATTATACACTTTTATATTATTTTTGGGACTAACCTATTAACCAGAGGCCCAGCCCAGAATTGCTATTTTTTGGCTATTTCAGAGTTTCGCAGAAAAAGAATATCAAACGGAGTCCAAACAGAATGAAACATTCGGGAACGTGATTTTCGGAACGAACATGATCCAGAGGACTTGGATCCTACGTCAAGACATCAACCAGGAGGGCATGAGGTAGGGGGGCGCGCCTACCCCCCCAGGCGCGCCCTCCACCCTCGTGGGCCCCACGTTGCTCCACCGACGTAATCCTTCCTCCTATATGTACCTACGTACCCCCAAACTACCAGATACAGAGCCAAAAACCTAATTCCACCACCGCAACCTTCTGTACCTGTGAGATCCCATCTTGGGGCCTTTTCCGGAGCTCCGCGGGAGGGGGAATCGATCACGGAGGGCTTCTACGTCAACACCATAGCCTCTCCGATGATGTGTGAGTAGTTTACCTCAGACCTTCGGGTCCATAGTTATTAGCTAGATGGCTTCTTCTCTCTTTTTGGATCTCAATACAATGTTCTCCCCCTCTCTCGTGGAGATCTATTCGATGTAACCTTCTTTTGCGGTGTGTTTGTTGAGACCAATGATTTTGGATTTATGATCAAGTTCATCTATGAACAATATTTGAATCTTCTCTGAATTCTTTTATGTATGATTGGTTATCTTTACAAGTCTCTTCGAATTATCAGTTTGGTTTGGCCTACTAGATTGATCTTTATTGCAATGGGAGAAGTGCTTAGCTTTGGGTTCAATCTTGCGGTGTCCTTTCCCAGTGACAGTAGGGGCAGCAAGGCACATATTGTATTGTTGCCATCGAGGATAACAAGATGGGGTTTATATCACATTGCATGAGTTTATCCCTCTACATCATGTCATCTTGCTTAAAGCATTACTCTGTTCTTATGAACTTAATACTCTAGATGCATGCTGGATAGCGGTCGATGTGTGGAGTAATAGTAGTAGATGCAGGCAGGAGTCAGTCTACTTGTCTCGGTCGTGATGCCTATGTACATGATCATACCTAGATATTCTCATAACTATGATCAATTCTGTCAATTGCTCAACAGTAATTTGTTCACCCACCGTAATACTTATGCTCATGAGAGAAGCCACTAGTGAAACCTATGGCCCCCGGGTCTATTTTCCATCATATTAATCTCCCGACAACAAGCTATTTCTGGCGCTATTTTTATTTTGTTTTCTTTACTTTGCATCTTTATCATAAAATACCAAAAATATTATCTTATCATATGTATTAGATCTCACTCTCGTAAGTGACCGTGAAGGGATTGACAACCCCTTTATTGCGTTGGTTGCGAGGATTTATTTATTTGTGTAGGTGCGAGGGACTCGTGCGTGGCCTCCTACTGGATTGATACCTTGGTTCTCAAAAACTGAGGGAATTACTTACGCTACTTTGCTGCATCACCCTTTGCTCTTCAAGGGAAAACCAACGCAGTGCTCAAGAGGTAGCACATCCAGCCAGGAGGGGCCCTTTCTGGCTGCGTCACCTGGATCCCAAGGGCATTGACCAAGAAGACGTACCCAAACGTGGCCCACAAGGAGAATTGGGATGAATGGTGGGGCAAGTGGTGCTGGATCGTGGAGGAAGATCCGCAGCCGTTTTGTATGCCCCGACAAACGAAGCTGGTCCGTGACGACGACTGGGGCGACCTCGACCCTCAAGACGGGAGGCTCACAATCGCAACCACCAGAATCCATCGCCTTAAGGCTGCCGGGCTCACAATCGAGATGATTGGTGCTGAGTTCCTGCTCCACTGCATCGCCTCCTCTGCAGAATAAGGGTAGACCAACTTGGGAATACCGGAATGTGGCAGATAGCATGAGGCTACGCCCTGGCCTGAACAACAATCTAACGGTCATGCAGCACGCGGCTCTCTGCCAAAAGTTGTTCCACCTCAAGGCCGACAGGCCGCTCAGGTTGCCGGCGGGCGTGATCCCCTTGTGCAACAACTCTGCCTTGACCTCAATCATCGCCATGATGCTGGTGTTCATCGTACATGGCCTTGATCAGACCTGGGCCGAGCCATCCATAGAGTGGGCACAAGAGTTTTTGACAACTTGTCGGAGAGGGCCATCCGGGATGAAACGAACCTCATCTGCCCCACCACCGACGAAGAGGTGCCGTATATTGCCAGCAGGGCTGAAGAGGCAGCCCTTGGCAAGGAGGCCAGCAGCGTTGGCTTCGTGGAAGATGAGGCCGGTGCAGAGGAGAACTTTGCCGAGCGGGGGAGCCTGCCGGAGAGCACACTGGCACAGCCGCCAGGGGCCCACTTGCTAAAGAGACAGCCGAAGATACAGCTGACGTGGAGCCCCCAACCCAAAGATGAAACATGTCCTTCGGCGAGCCATCTCCGGCGAACCAGTCTAGCAGGCCTCCTCATCTGGAGAGGTCCCCGGCAAGGGGCCGGCCAGCAAGGTTGTGGAGCGGCAAGAGGCTCAATAGCAACTCGGGCGCCAGACGAGGGCGGCGGCAAAGAAAGCAGCTGGGGCGGCTCGCGCAATGGCGCCGACAACTGGGGCAAGCTCACATCAGGCTGCCGCTCCTGCCACAACCAAGTGGCCCAGGTCCCCTTCCCATCCCCTCGAACGGACACCATAGCGGAGGCCGACTTTGACCACTCCTCCTTCAACCCGAGGAGGGAGAAGAGGCCAGAAGAAGAAGACGAGTAAGTGTCTTGCCACTTTCTTTATCCCCTGAGTCTCTGATTTGCTTATCTTATCTTACTCTCGCTTTGGCCCGTCCCTGCAGAGACACGGAAACGTTGGCACAGAGGGTGGAGAAGAAGGCCAAGACCTCAACGGGCGACAAGCCCCCAGCAAGCACCTCAGGTGCGCCGGAGACGATCATAATCAGGTCGGAGTCCAGGCCACGACGCAGCCCCCAACCCAGCCCCCGCGCGTGAGCCTGTTACTCATTTCCTGCTAGTGTGTGTATCTTCGCTACTAACCTTGCCGGGTTTGCAGGAGAAGAACAACAATAGGAGGGGCCACTGAGGGCCACCCCGACATGCCGCCTCCGTCAACCACATCGCTCAGGGAGGGATACCTGGCAAGGGCTTCCACTGACGAGCCCCCCCCCCTCATGGAGGAAGAGCCGGCAGGCACGGGCGCCGGCAGTCCTACGCCGGCAACAAATGTTGTCGGGCAGGGCGCCACCTCCTAACAGCTCGTCATAGGTAAGCCGCCCGCTTCCTGGCACTTGTCATCATTCTTCTTTTTTTGTTTTTTTCTTTGAACATCAGCCTTGGTTTCGTCTCATTTCTCCTCTTTGGCTTTCAGATCTCCCCTCGACGGACCAGACGGACGTTGACACCATCATCATGGAGACCGCCAAGGATGCTGCCACCGAGGCCGCCAAGGTCACTGCTGACGAGGCTGCCAAGGACGCGCATGAAGAGGCCGCCAAGGGGTCTGCCGAGGAGGCCGGCAAGGGGACTGGCGACCGTACTGACGGCATTCCTTGCGCTACATCGGTCCCGGAGTCCTCGACTACTGGGGAGACGGTGGTCGAGGACCAACCGTCTCCATCCGAAGCCCCCCTCAAATATATACCTAAATGTTGGCGACAACCTGTTCGTCAGCATCCCGCGGGCGACAAGCACCGGAGCGCCAACCGAGGGGGAGGCTTTCGACGAAGAAGTTATTGCCGCTGCCGGGCTCAAGATTGTTGATGAACAGCACGCCAGCAGCAGTGGATCCAAAGAAGACCAGCTCCTCCAGGCCATGAGCGACAACTTCTAGAAGCTCCAGGTGCTTCACCATACCCGCAGGAGAAACTAGACTCCAGGGCAGCGGTTGTCGATGCGGCAGACCTACAAAAGCGTGTCGAGCAGATGCAGGCCTGGTTTGTTGAGGCCTGGCAAGAGCTGAGGACTGGCCGGGAGTAGCTGGGCCAGCGTTGGGATGAGCTCCTTCTGAAGCAGTCCGATGTTGAGAAGGCACATGAGGAGGCCGCTCAACAGGCCGCCAAGGAAGATGCTCAACTAAGGGAACGCCGCATCTTGCTTGATGCTCATGAAGAGGACCTTGCCGCTCACGAGGAGGCACTTGCTTCCAAGCTGCACGACAAGGACAAAGAAGTTGAAAAGCTCGTTGCGCAGCGGACCCAAGGGCTGGAGCAGGAGCACAAGAAAGCGCTTGACTCTCTGGTATTGGACCATGCCGGCAAGCTGAAGGATGTCGTCAATGCCGTCGAAGCTGCAGAGGCTGCCAAGAACAAGCTAGCCGGGAAGGTGGAGAAGCTGGAGCTGGATCTGGAGAAGCACGACAAGGAGGTCTCAATGCTCAAAAGCGACAGAGACAAAACTGCCTATACCTTGGCGGAGTTGCAGACCACCATATCCGATAAGACCAAACAGATCTCTCCCGCCAACGACTCCATTGCCGATTTGAATCTGAAGCTGACCACACTGGAGGAGTCCCTTGAGGGCAGCAAGGCTTGTGAGAAGACCCTGGCCAAGGACCTCCAAGCGGAGAAGAAACTGCTTGAGAGTGCCGCTGCCACCTACAATGACTATGTGAAAGGCGTGGGGATCTGGACTGAGCGCCTCATCGACATCGCAGAGAGGCTCCCAACACAACTGTCCACCATGGGCCTGTTGAATTTTAGGTATTCCCACGAGGAGAGGGTAACTCCGAGCACCAGACTGACCATGTTCTTCGACGCCCTTCTTGATGCCCTGGAGCTGCTCCACTCTAGCCGAGCAACCCAACTGGCCAATGAATACCGCAAGCTTTGCCGGGCCGTCCTTCTCAAGGTGCTCATCAAGGTGGCGTACAGGAACACTGGCCTCGACCTCACCAAAGTGCTTGACATTTTGCCGGAGGATGCAGACCGCAAGGCGCTTGAAGAGCTCGTCGCGCCTATTGTCGAAATGGTGGACCAAGTCAAGAGAGTGGAAGGCCAGCGCAGGGACTAGCCTCTTCGCTTCTCCTTGCCGCCATGAACTCGAACTAATGTCTACTATGCAACTTTATTCTTGTAGACACGTGTTGGGCCTCCAAGCGCAGAGTTCTGTAGGACAGTAGCAATCTTCCCTCAAGTGGATGACCTAAGGTTTATCAATCCATGAGAGGTGTAGGATGAAGATGGTCTCTCTCAAATGACCTTGCAACCAAATACAAGAAATCTCTTATGTCCCCAATGCACCCAATACAATGGCAAATTGTATAGGTGCACTTGTTCAGCGAAGATATGGTGATAAAAGTGTAATATGGATGGTAGAAATATATTTTTATAATCTGAATAAATAAAAACAACAACGTAGGAAATAGTAAACGAGCACAAAACCGGTATTGCAATGATTGAAAATGTGGCCTAGGGTCCGTACTTTCGCTAGTGCAATCTCTCAACAGTGCAAATATAATTGGATCATATAACCACCCCTCAAAGTGCGATGAAGAATCACTCCAAAGTTCCTATCTAGCGGAGAACATCAGAATAAATTGTTTGTAGGGTACGAAACCACCTCAAAGCTATTATTTCCGTTCGATCAACCCCGAAGGGTTTTGGAATATTTGTGAATTTATAGGGTAAAGAGGGGGTGCGGGAGGCCACCGAGGTGGGCACAACCCACCTGGGCGCGCCTGGGCCCCTGGGCGCGCCCTGGTGGGATGTGCCCCCCTCGGGACACCCCCCAGGTGCTGCTCTGGCCCATCTTGGGTGTTCTGGTCCATAAAAAATCTCCAGCAAGTTTCGCGGTGTTTGGACTCCGTTTGATATTGATTTCCTGCGATGTAAAAAACAACTGGCACTGGTCAATGGGTCAATAGGTTAGTCCCGAAAAATGATATAAAGTTGCTATAAAATGATTGTAAAACATCCAAGAATGATAAAATAACAGCATGAATACTTCATAAATTATAGATACATTAGAGACGTATCACGTACCAAAGACAATTTATCTTTAAGTTCGAACTGTGGCAACCATTGATGTAATATAACTTGCTGTGTTTTGGATTAAATGCACGCTATCTTTCTCGTCCGATCTCTTTCTGTATGGGATATGCCCTACGCTCTATTGGGAAAAATTCGCCGGTGCGCGCACCCTTGCGTGCGCGCTTTGAGGAACGGATCCTTAGCGAGATGTTGGGGGTGTCGCTGCCGGCAAGATACCTTGCCGTTCTTAGCGCAACCACTTGAACTATTGAGCGGACTCGAAATTGAGCATGGGCGCAACCAATCACGACAAGGTTCCTTTGCGTACAGGTTTTCCATACAAGATATTTAAAAGAAATTCACTCAAGGTTTCACAACTTAGCTTTTCGCTGTTGTACTCTTTCCCGCAATATGCCACTTTGAACATCGCCTGTTGGCGTACGTCGCCTGTTGGCATCCATACTCCCTACCATCATCCCCCCGGCAAACTTGTATGCGAGGGAACATTCTATCCTTTGAGAAAAAGAAAGAAGAGAAAATAAGAACATGGAACCTTGGCGGTTCATCAGTACTTGTTGGAAACAAACGTAGTACAATATACTGGTCAGGCATGCATATACATAGGGTTATATGCCTTGTTGGCAAGGCTAGTACAAAAGGGGGTTGCCGGGGGACCCGGCAACCGCGCCTCATGGGTAAGACTTGCGAAGATGTTCGATATTCCAGGAGTTTCTCATTGGGATGCCATCTTCGGTCTCCAGGCGGACTGCGCCGGGCCTGGTGACTCGTATTACTCGATAAGGGCCTTCCCACTTTGGTGTAAACTTGTTGGAATTCTTGGACGACTGAACGCGCCGAAGAACAAGGTCGCCTTCCTCAAGGCTTCGGTCGTGAACCTTGCCGCTATGGTAGCGGCGCAAGGCTTGCTGGTAGCGCGCAGCTCGCACAACAGCCTGAAGACGATCTTCCTCAAGGAGTGTAATATCATCTTGCTGCAACTGCTCTTGCTCAAGCTCATCATAAGCGAGCACTCGAGGTGACCAGTATATGAGTTCTGTGGGGAGAACTACTTCGGCCCCGTATACCAGGGAGAAGGGTGTCTGGCCGGTGGCTCAATTTGGTGTCGTCCTGATTGACCAAAGAACAACCGGCAACTCATCAATCTAGCGTCTTCCGCACTTGTGCAGCCTATCAAAAGTCCTTGTTTGGAGGCCCCGCAGCACTTTAACATTTTCCCTTTCTGCCTGGCCGTTGTTTCTCGGATGAGCAATAGAAGCAAAACATATTTTGCTGCCGAGGTCTTGGATATACTGCATGAAGGTGCGGCTTGTGAACTGTGTGCCATTGTCGGTGATGACTCTGTTTGGCACACCAAAATGGCAAACTAGTCCTTTGAAGAACTTGACGGCTGACTATGCTGTCACCTTTCTTATTGCTTCCACTTCCGGCCACTTTGTGAACATGTCGATTGCGACATACAAGTACTCAAAGCCCCCGACAGCATGGGGAAAAGGGCCCAATATGTCAAGCCCCCAGACCGAAAATGGCTAGGAAAGAGGGATCATTTGAAGAGCTTGAGCTGGCTGATGGAGTTTCTCTGAATGGAACTGACATGCTTCACACTTGATTACTAGTGCAGTTGCATCCTGGAGGGCAGTGGGCCAAAAGATACCTTGCCGGAATGCCATGCCGGCAAGAGCCCTTGATCCTATGTGAGATCCACATATGCCTCCATGTATCTCTGCCAATAGCTCTAGTCCGTCCTCCCGAGGAACGCACTTCAGTTTCATGCCGTTCGATCTTTTTCTGTACAGGACAACATCCACAAACTAGTACATGTTAGACCACGGGCTACTTTCTCCCCTTCTTCCTGTTCCTCGGGGAGTTCTCCTATTTGGAGGAACTGGACGATGTGCTGTGCCCATGCTGGAGCCTGAGGCTCGACGGCAAGGACAAAAGGCATGTCTCCTGCCATGGAAGCAGTTGTCTCTACAGCAAGGGCTTCATGCCCTGCCGGAGCCTGTCGCCCCCCGACAAGCTTGGCGTCGTCCCCGGCAACTTCCTTGCCGGCGGCTCTTGGGAGCTCAGCGGGAAAGTACTTGCCGGGGCTCAACCTTCTTCGCTTATTCTGTCCTTCCGATGGTTCAATAGATGACTGAGTTAGTTGGAGCACAAAAGTCCCTGGTTCCACAGGTAACTTGAGGGCAGCACGTTTTGACAGGTCGTCAGCAATGCTGTTCTCTGCTCGGGGAACATGCTCTGCTTGCAGACCGTCAAAATGCTCTTCCAATTTCCTCACTTCATCTACGTAAGCTTCCATCAATGGGCTCTGATAATCTTTGTTAACTTTCTTGACGACAAGCTGCGAATCACCTCTGATGATGAGCTTCGTAATTCCAAGGTCTGCTGCGATCCTGAGACCGGCAAGCAGTCCTTCATACTCCGCAGTGTTGTTTGTTGATCTCTCTCAGGGAAAGTGCATCTGGACTACGTACTTGAGGTGCTCTCCGGTGGGTGCGACAAGCAGCACACCAGCACCGGTGCCTTGCAGCGAGAAGGCCCCATCAAAATACATAATCCAGTCACGGCTCGTTTGCTTGCCGGGGACAATGGTCTCTTGACTTTCCATGTCAGGCGTTGAGGTCCATTCCACAATGAACGGGGTCTAGATTAATTTTTGGTGGCTACAGAGGCCTGCGGCGGCAGAACTTCTGATCTAGGTTAACCCCGAAGGGTTTTGGAATATTTGTGAATTTATTGGGTAAAGTGGGGGTGCGGGAGGCCACCGGGGTGGGCACAACCCACCTAGGCGCGCCTGGGCCCCCAGGCGCACCCTGGTGGGTTGTGCCCCCCTCAGGCACCCCCAGGTGCTGCTCTGGCCCATCTTGGGTGTTCTGGTCCATAAAAAATCTCTAGCAAGTTTCGCGGTGTTTGGACTCCGTTTGATATTGATTTCCTGCGATGTAAAAAACAAGCCAAAAACAGCAACTGGCACTGGGCACTGGGTCAATAGGTTAGTCCCAAAAAATGATATAAAGTTGCTATAAAATGATTGTAAAACATCCAAGAATGATAAAATAACAACATGAGTACTTCATAAATCATAGATACGTTGGAGACATATCAACATCCCCAAGCTTAATTCCTACTCGTCCTCGAGTAGGTAAATGATAAATGAAATAATTTATGAAGTGTGAATGCTAGCAAAGTGCACAAGTTTGATCAATGACAATTTCAATCACTTTTCCTAGCATCATAACAACAATTCTTTCTTATAAATCTTTTCATGTTATAGTGGCAACCAATTCACATGTTAAGGTTCAAACAATGAACTCTCTTGAAACTCAACAACCTATGTTCTTAGTCACCAAGCAATTGCAATTCAACTTATTCAACAGAGTTTAAGTAAGAGCTCCACATACTCAACCATCATATAGTCTTCTATGATTGCTAACACTCACCGCATACACATGAACAAAATGTTTCAATCGGACACATAGAAAGATAGGGGCTTATTGTTTTGCCTCCCAACGTATTCACCTCAAGGGTGATGTCAACAATAATAACTCATGCTACCCATATTCAACTGGACATATGTGCCTAGATCTTTCCTCACCACATGATGCTTGCCAAAAGAGAAAAATAAAAAGGAATAGAGAGAAAAACTTCGACTCTTTGCATAAAAGTAAATACTGAAAATTAAAAGATAGGCCTTTCGCAGAGGGAAGCAGAGGTTGCCATGCTCTTATTTGTTTGTATGCTCAACCCCTTAGTGCAAAAGAACGTCACATTATATTGCCCCTTATGATAGCAATCTTTATTATGCAGTCTATCGCTTTTATTCTTTGCCATCACAAGTTCGTACAACGCTCAATTTTCTCTTACACTAAATGATCTAACAATTTTAGTAGCAATTTTTATTGCCTTATTGCACCGATGACAACTTACTTGAAGGGTCTTGCTCAATCCTTAGGTAGGTATGGTCGACTCTTGAAAATAAGATTTGGGTTTAAGGGTTTTTGGATGCACAAGTAGTATCTCTACTTGTTGCGAAATTTTTGGCTAGCAAAGATGGGGGGCAAGCACCACATGTTGAAGGATCTATGACAATATAACTTCTATGTGAATATGAACAAACATAAATCATTACATTGTCTTCCTTGTCCAACGTCAACAATTTTGGCATATAATATTTTGATGTGGGCTCACAATCACAAAAGATTTCCAGGATAGTGTATTTCCATGTGAAAGTTCTCTTCCTTATACTAATTATTCGTGAATTGCCTGTATGACCAATATTGTGATTGTCAAGCCTCAAAAGATTTCTCTTTCTAAACCCAATGTGAAGCTACCACTAGGGATGATATGATTTCAACTTCATGACATTCAATTTATTCAACAATTTACTCAAAGGATATAAGTGAAGCACAAGAGCAATTCCAAAGGAAGAGCTTCGTTGACGGGATGCGAATGCCGCTTACTTAGCCTCCTTGGCAACTATTTGAGGGCTCTATTTTATTTAAAAACCTTCAGATCTAATTAATTTATTAAAAAAGCAAGAAAAACAAAATAAAATGACATTCCAAGGATCGCACACATCATGTGAAGAAGCAAAAACTTAGGCTCACTGATACTAACCGATAATTGTTGAAGGAAGAAAGGTGGGATGCCTACCGGGGCATCCCCAAGCTTAGATGCTTGAGACTTCTTGAAATATTATCTTGGGATGCCTTGGGCATCCCCAAGCTTGAGCTTTTGTGTCTCCTTAATTCTTCTCATATCACGGTTTTCCTAAATCTCAAAAGCTTCATCCACACAAAACTCAACAAGAACTCATGAGATAAGTTAGTATAAATCAATGCAAAAACCTTATCATTCTATACTGTAGAAAATCACTAAAATTATTATTCAACATTGCATACTAAATGCCTCTGCATATTTAATACTCCTGTCCTCAAATAGAATCATTAAACAAGCAAACATATGCAAACAATGCAAACATAACAGCAATATGCCAAAACAGTACAGTCTGTAAAGAATGCAAGAGTATCAATACTTATTCAACTCCAAACATTATGAAATTCTACCACACCATAGAAAATTTATCAGAGCTTATTATGCAAAAAGTTTCAACATTTTATCACATTCTGACTTTCCTCGGGAATTTTTGCAACATCGATAAACTTTCTATTTTGAAACAGCAACATGTATACTTGCAAGATAAGCATGGCAAAGGCTATCAATGCCACTTTTATTGAAATAAGAGATGCAAAACATTATTCTAAATAACAGCAAGCAAATTTTTAACAAAATAAATTGACGCTCCAAGCAAAACACATATCATGTGACGAATGAAAACATAGCTCCAAGTGAGGTTACCGATAATGTTGGAGACGAAAGAGGGGATGCCTTCCGGGGCATCCCTAAGCTTAGTTGCTTGGATATTCCTTGAATATTATCTTGGGGTTCCTTGGGCATCCCCAATCTTAGGGTCTTGTCACTCCTTATTCTCCTCATATCGATATCTCACCCAAAACTTGAAAACTTCAATCACACAAAACTTAACGAAACTTCGTGTGATAGGTCAGTATGATAAAGAGCAAACCATTTCACTTTTGGTACTATCAAACACAAGATTCATAATTGTTATCACACAATGCCTACTGTAGAATATCATTCCACGATTTATATTGAAGCCATAGAAACTAGAAAACATGCAAACTAAGCATTGAACACAGAATCTGTCAAAAACAGAACAGTCTGTAGTAATCTGTACTCAAATCATACTTCTGCTACTCCAAAAATTATGAAAAAATTAGTACCACGTGAGAAATTGTATTTAAACTTCTGCAAAAATAATCAACTCAAAAGCACTCTTCTGTTAAAAATGAGACTTAATTTCGTCAGCGCAAAAGTTTCTGTTTTTCAGCAGCGTCAAATCAACTATCACCCAACATGGTCACAAAGGCTTTACTTGGCACTTTATTGAAACAAAAGCAATAAAACATGATTACTACAGTAGCTTAATCATGTTAACACATAAAAACAGTAGGTAAAAATGTTGGGTTGTCTCCAAACAAGCGCTTTTCTTTAATGCCTTTTAAGCTAGGCATGATGATT
This sequence comes from Triticum aestivum, assembly GCF_018294505.1. Taxonomy (NCBI): domain Eukaryota; kingdom Viridiplantae; phylum Streptophyta; class Magnoliopsida; order Poales; family Poaceae; genus Triticum; species Triticum aestivum. Next base: position 84,614,622 of record NC_057808.1, read on the forward strand.
TCAATGATGCTCGCATAAAAGATAAGAATTGAAACATAAAGAGAGCATCATGAAGCATATGACTGGAACATTTAGGTCTAACCCACTTCCTATGCATAGGGATTTTGTGAGCAAACAACTTATGGGAACAAGAATCAACTAACATAGGAAGGAAAAACAAGTGCAACTTCAAAACAATCAACACATAGAGAAGAAACTTGATATTATTGAGATATGTAAGAGCATAAGTTCCTTCCTCATAATAATTTTCAGAAACATCATGAATGGATTCGACAATATAACTATCAAATACAACACTATTTTCATGATGCACAAGCATAGAAGATTTATCACTCTTTATGGCATACATGTCATCATAATAATCATCATATATAGCAACTTTATTGTCATAGTCAATTGAAACCTCTTCCAAAATAGTGGATGTATCATTAAATAAAGTCTTGACCTCTCCAAATCCAATTTCATCAATATTGTAATAAGATTCAACACCCTCCAAAATAGTGGGATCACTACTACCTAGAGTTGACACTCTTCCAAACCCACTTTTATCAATGTAATCATCATAAATAGGAGGCATGCTATCATCATAATAAATTTTCTTATCGAAAGTAGAAGGAATCAAAGGATCATATTCATTAAGCAAAGCATACCCAAGCTTAGGACAAGCATTATTTCCAGCAAATAAATCTTCAAACATGTCATACTCATTAAACATAGCATCCCCAAGCTTGTGGTTTTGCATATCATCACAATCATTCTTATCAATAGCATGAATGGCACCAATAGTATAGCAAACATTATTATCATATTCTTCCAAGCAAGTGCTAAAAAGGTTTTCAAGATCATAAGGGATATCGTTGTCTTCCCAATCGTAATCATTACAAAAAATAGTAGGTATCACAAAATCATACTCAATATCATCATCCTCCATCAACATATTTGATTCACTTTCATGAGGCACAATGGTGATAGAAGCAACATTATTTGGGAGAGATACCTTTTTACCTTTATTCATTCTTCGTTTCTTCTTCTTCTTCACCACATCATGTGTAGGTTTAATTAAAATTTTCAAGCTTCTTGTTGAAGAGATTGATTGGATAGGAAGCTCCTCCTCGTTACCTGATTCATCATCATAAACACTAGGAGGGTATTGGGAAACATTTTCCCTTTCATTAGTACTCCCTTCATATTCCATTTGTTTTCTTGTCTTTAGGTAGTTGTCAATATAAGGATTCTCAATGCAATTTACTGCACAAAACATATAAATTTCTTCTAGATCAAAATCAAGAAATCTCTCGGGATTTGGAAAACCCTTAGTTATATGTTTCATTTCTTCATACCCCAAAAGAAGACTAAGCTCTTTATGATGCTCAAGGGTAATCAAGTTATCAGAATTTTTGGACACGATTTGATCATGAAATAATTTGCATTGGAGATTTAAATGACCAAGTTCATTGCAAAGTTCGCAAGGATGGCAAATTTTTTTTACATCTTTCAGCACAATCATCTAGCCTCTCTTGCAACTTTTTTGTTTCTAAATATTTATGCTTCTTACAAAATCTATCTTCCCTTTTTGGTGTGCAAAGGCACTCCCAATTCACTCTGCAAAAGTGACATGCTTATAAGAAACATTTTTGTCATGACTTGTGCAATCATCATTAGCATTTTGGATATTCAAAGAATTCATACTAACAACATTGCAATCATGCTCATCATTTATACCAAACATTCTATTGAATTCTTCTTCTACCAATTGAGCACAAATTTCCTTTCCATCATTTTCACTAAAAAAATAATAAAGATGAATAATATGATGCAACCTCAATTCCATTTTTTTGTAGTTTTATTTTTATAAACCAAACTAGTGATAAAACAAGAAACTAAAAGATTCAATTGCAAGATCTAAAGATATACCTTCAAGCACTCACCTCCCTGGCAACGGCGCCAGGAAAGAGCTTGATGTCTACTATGCAACTTTATTCTTGTAGACACGTGTTGGGCCTCCAAGCGCAGAGTTTTGTAGGATAGTAGCTATCTTCCGTCAAGTGGATGATCTAAGGTTTATCAATCCGTGAAGATGGTCTCTCTCAAACGACCCTGCAACCAAATACAAGAAATCTCTTGTGTCCTCAACACACCCAATACAATGGAAAATTGTATAGGTGCACTAGTTCGATGAAGAGATGGTGATAAAAGTGTAATATGGATGGTAGAAATATATTTTTACAATCTGAATAAATAAAAACAGCAAGGTAGCAAATAGTAAACGGGCACAAAAACGGTATTGCAATGCTTGAAAATGAGGCCTAGGGTCCGTACTTTCGCTAGTGCAATCTCTCAACAGTGCTAATATAATTGGATCATACAACCACCCCTCAAAGTGCGATGAAGAATTACTCCAAAGTTCCTATCTAGAAGAGAACATAAGAATAAATTGTTTGTAGGGTACGAAACCAACTCAAAGCTATTCTTTCCATTCGATCTATTCAAGAGTTCGTACTAAAATAACACAAAGCTGTTCTTTCCGTTCGATCTATCCTAGAGTTCGTACTATAATAATACCAAAGCAAATTCATATTCATAATACTCAATCCAACACAAAGAACTTCAAAGAGTGCCCAAGATTTCTACCGGAGAAACAAAGACAAGAACGTGCATCAACCCCTATGCATAGATTACCCCAATGTCACCTCGGGAATCCGCGAGTTGAGTGCCAAGACATATATCAAGTGAATCAATACGATACCCCATTGTCACCACGAGTATTCAATTGCAAGACATATATCAAGTGTTCTCAAATCCATAAAAGTATTCAATCCGATAACAACGAAATCTCAAGGGAAAAAACTCAATTCATCACAACAAGACAAAGAGGGGAAAATACCATATGATCCGACTATATTAACAAAGCCCGTGATACATCAAGATCGTGACATCTCAAGAACACGTGAGAGAGAGAGAGAGAGATTAAACACATAGCTACTGGTACAAACCCTCAGACCTGAGGGTAGACTACTCCGTCCCCATCGTGGTGGCCGCCGGGATGATGAAGATGGCCACCAGAGAAGATTCCCCCTCCGGAGGGTGCCGGAACGGGGTCTAGATTGGTTTTCGGTGGCTACAGAGACCTGCGGCGGCAGAACTTCTGATCTAGGTTAACCCCGAAGGGTTTTTGAATATTTGTGAATTTATTGGGTAAATAGGGGGTGCGGGAGGCCACCGAGGTGGGCACAACCCACCTGGGCGCGTCTGGGCCCCCAGGCGTGCCCTGGTGGTTGTGCCCCCCTCGGGGCACCCCCCAGGGCTGCTCTGGCCCATCTTGGGTGTTCTGGTCCATAAAAATCTCCAACAAGTTTCGCGGTGTTTGGACTCCGTTTGATATTGATTTGCTGCGATGTAAAAAACAAGCAAAAAATAGCAACTGGCACTGGGCACTGGGTCAATAGATTAGTCCAAAAAAATGATATAAAGTTGCTATAAAATGATTGTAAAACATCCAAGAATGATAAAATAACAACATGAATACTTCATAAATTATAGATACGTTGGAGACGTACCACGAACCAAAGACAATTTATCTTTAAGTTAGAACTGTGGCAACCATTGATGTAATATAACTTGCTGTGCTTTGGATTGAATGCTTGCTATCTTTCTCGTCCGATCTCTTTCTGTATGGGATATGCCCTACACTCTATTGGAAAAACTTGTCGGTGCACGCACCCTTGCCGCGAGGGCTTTTAGGAACAGATCCTTAGCGAGATGCTGGGGGTGTCGCTGCCGGCAAGATACCTTGCCGTTCTTAGCATAGCCACTTGAACTATTAAGCGGACTCGAAACAGAGCAAGGGCGCAACCAATCACGACGAGGTTCCTTCGCGTGCAGGATTTTCATACAAGCATCGTTCAAGGAAAATATCCTCATATTTAAAACAAATTCACTTAAGGTTTCACAACTTAGCTTTTCGTTGTTGTACTCTTTCCCGCAAGATGCCACTTCGAACATCACCTGTTGGCGTATATCTCCTGTTGGCGTCCATACTCCATACCATCATCCCCCCCGACAAACTTGTATGCGAGGGAACCTTCTATCCTTTGAGAAAAAGAAAGAAGAGAAAATAAGAACATGGAACCTTGGCGGTTCATCAATACTTGTTGGAAACAAACGTAGTACAATATCCTGGACATGCATGCATATACATAGGTTATATGCCTTGTCGGCAAGGCTAGTACAAAAGGGTTTGCCGGGGGACCCGACAACCGCGCCTCATGGGTAAAACTTGCGAAGATGTTCGATATTCCAGGAGTTACTCATTGGGATGCCATCTTCGGTCTCCAGGCGGACTGCGCCGGTCCTGCTGACTCTTATTACGCGATAAGGGCCTTCCCACTTTGGCATCAACTTGTTGGAATTCTTGGCTGACTTAACACACCGAAGAACAAGTTCGCCCTCCTCAAGGCTTCGGGCGTGAACCTTGCGGCTATGCTAGCGGCGCAAGGCTTGCTGGTAGCGCGCCGCTCGCACAACAGCCTGAAGACAATCTTCCTCAAGGAGCGTAGCATCATCTTGTTGCAACTGCTCTTGCTCAAGATCATCATAAGCAAGCACTCGAGGTGACCCGTGTATGAGTTCTATGGGGAGAACTGCTTCTGCCCTGTATACCAGGGAGAAGGGTGTCTGGCCGGTGGCTCGATTTGGTGTCGTCCTGATTGACCAAAGAACTGCCGGAAAGTCATCAATCTAGCGTCCTCCGCACTTGTGCATCCTGTCAAAAGTCCTTGTTTTGAGGCCCCGCAACACTTCAGCATTTGCCCTTTCGGCCTGGCCGTTGCTTCTCGGATGAGCAACAGAAGCAAAACAGATTTTGCTGCCGAGGTCTTGGATATACTGCATGAAGGTGCAGCTTGTGAACTATGTGCCATTGTCGGTGATGACTCTGTTTGGCACACCAAAACGACAAACTAGTCCTTTGAAGAACTTGACGTCTGACTGTGCTGTCACCTTTCTCACTGCTTCCACTTTCGGCCACTTTGTGAACTTGTCGATTGCGACGTACAAGTACTCAAAGCCCCTGACACCATGGGGAAAAGGGCCCAATATGTCGAGCCCCAGAACGAAACTGGCTAGGAAAGAGGGATCATATGAAGAGCTTGAGCTGGCTGATGGAGTTTCTTTGAATGGAACTGACATGCTTCACACTTGGTTACTAGTGCAGTTGCATCCTGGAGGGTAATGGGCCAAAAGATACCTTGACGGAATGCCTTGCCGGCAAGAGCCCTTGATCCTATGTGAGATGCACATATGCCTCCATGTATCTCTACCAACAGCTCCAGTCCATCCTCCTGAGGAATGCACTTCAGTTTCATGCCGTTCGGTCTTTTTCTGTACAGGACATCATCCACAAACTGGTACATGTTAGACCGACGGGCTACTTTCTCCCCTTCTTCCTATTCCCTGGGGAGTTCTCCTATTTGGAGGAACTGAATGATGTGTTGTGCCCATGCTGGAGCCTGAGGCTCGACGGCAAGGACTAAAGGCATGTCTCCTGCCATGGAAGCAGTTGTCTCTACAGCAAGGGCTTCAGGCCTCGGCGGAGCCTGTCGCCCCCTGACAAGCTTGGCGTCGTCCCCGGCAACTTCCTTGCCGGCGGCTCCTGGGAGCTCAGTGGGAAAGTACTTGCTGGGGCTCAACTTTCTTCGCTTATTCTGTCCTGCCGATGGTTCAACAAATGGCTCAGTTAGTTGGAGCACAAAAGTCCCTGGTTCCATAGGTAACTTGAGGGCAGGACGTTTTGACAGGTCATCAGCAATGCTGTTCTCTACTCGGGGAACATGCTCTGCTTGCAGACCGTCAAAATGCTCTTCCAATTTCCTCACTTCATCTACATAAGCTTCCATCAATGGGCTCTGATATTCTTTGACTTGCTTTACGAAAAGCTGCGAATCACCTCTGACGATGAGCTTCGTAATTCCAAGGTCTGCCGCGATCCTAAGACCGGCAAGCAGTCCTTCATACTCCGCAGTGTTGTTTGTTGATCTCTCTCGGGGAAAGTGCATCTGGACTACGTACTTGAGGTGCTCTCCGGTGGGTGCGACAAGCAACACACCAGCACCGGCACCTTGCAGCGAGAAGGCCCCATCAAAATACATAATCCAGTCACGGCTCGTTTCCTTGCCGGGGACAATGGTCTCTTGAATTTCCTCGTCAGGCGTTGAGGTCCATTCCGCAATGAACTCCGCCAAGGCTCTACTCTGAATTTTTGAAGTGCTTTCAAATCTGAGACCAAATCTTGACAGTTCCAATGCCCACTCCACAATCCTTCCAGTTGCATCTGGGTTGTGCAAGATCCGTTGCAACGGGAAGCGAGTGATGACGTGATCTCATGTCCCTAAAAATAGTGGCGCAGTTTCCTCGAGGCCATAGGGAGGCCGAAGAGCAACTTTTGCACACCAAAGTATCTTGATCTAGCCCCCTGCAAGAGGGAGCTGACAAAATAAACTGGGTGCTGCACCATCTTCTTCTTCTTCTGTGTCACTTCATTTGCTTGCGCAGATCCTGCCTTGCCGGCACCAGATTCTGCCAGGGTCTTGCCTTCTCGGCACCAGACTCTGCCGGGGATCTTGCCTTGCCGGCACCAGACCCTGCTGGGGGGAGCTCTAGCTCGTCATCCGACGGTCTTGCCACGGCTGCTTCTTCTTCATTAACTTCTCTCTGCGCCACTAGCGCAGCACTGACCACTTGATTTGTTGCTGCTTGATATAGCAGCAACGGCTCTTGTGGCTTAGGTGCAACTAGTGTTGGCGTAGAGGAGAGGTATCTCTTCAAATCTTGCAGCGCTGCCTCCGCTTCCGGAGTCCATTTCATTGGACCTGCCTTCTTTAAGATCTTAAAAAAGGGCAGGGCGCGCTTAGCAGATTTGGAGATGAACCTGCTCAAAGCAGCAACACATCCAGCAAGTCGACGTACATCCTTGACTCGTCTTGGTGCTTCAATTTGCTCAATTGCCTTGATCTTGTTGGGGTTCGTCTCGATCCCACACTGAGGTACAAAGAACCCGAGAAGCTTGCCGGATGGGACGCCAAACACACACTTCTCAAGATTGAGCTTGAGATTGATCTTGCGCAAATTTGCAAATGTTTCTTCTAGATCTTGTATGAGTGTTGCCTTGATCTTGGTTTTGACCACTATGTCATCCATATATGCTTCCGTATTTCTGTGTAGCTGGGGCTCAGAACCGATCTGGACCGCTCTCGCAAATGTTGAACCAGTGCTTTTCAACCTGAAAGGCATTTGTATAAAACAATACGTACCACATGGGGTGATAAATGCAGTTTTCTCTTCATCTTCCTTTTTCATGAAGATTTGGTGGTATCCGGAGTAGGCGTTAAGAAACGACAGCAAGTCGCACCCGACAGTGGAGTCCACGATCTGGTTGATGCATGGGAAGGGGAAAGGATCCTTTGGACAAGCTTTGTTGATATCTGTATAATCAATGCACAACCTCCATTTTCCATTCGCCTTGCGCACCACCACCGGATTGGCCAACCATGTTGGGTGGAGCACTCCTCTGACCAAGCCTACCGCTTCCAACTTCGTAATCTCTTTAATGATAAACTCTTGCCGCTCCAAAGCTTGCTTCCTGACCTTCTGCTTGACGGGCCGCGCATGAGGACAGACAACAAGATGGTGCTCAATCACCTCCCTAGGAACGCCAGGGATGTCAGATGCTTGCCATGCAAACACATCGACATTCCACCGCAGGAAGGCAATGAGCGCACTTTCCTATTTGTTGTCGAGGGTGGAGCTTATAGTGAAAGCTCCGCCTGCACCGTCCTCCTTGACGGGCACCTTCTTAGTTTCTGGTGGTGCTGCCTTCGATTTCTTGCTCTTGCCAGTGGAGCTCTCTGGCACTTCCTCAATGGCAACGCAGCACTCCGAGGAGGCGCTTGCTGGAGTGGGTGCAAGAGGTCTTGCCGGTCTTCTGGAGCTATTACACCAGGAGCAGTAGCATGGATTCCCCCCGGGAGCTCCAGTGGCAGGATCAAGTGCCTTGGCGGCAGGTGCTACCACCGCCTCCCGGTATATTTGGTCAGCGCAGATGAGCGCGTCTTTCTTGTCGGAGCTGACAGTAATGATGCTCATCGGGCCGGGCATCTTCAGTGTGTTGTAGGCGTAGTGTGACACCGTCATAAACTTGGCCAGTGCTGGACGACCAAGAATCCCGTTATACGGCAACGGGATCTTGGCGACATCAAAAATGATCTTTTCCATCCTGTAGTTCAGTTCACCACCAAATGTAACTGGTAGTGTGATCTTACCCTTTGGCTGGCTTCTCCCCGGATTGATCCATTGAAACATGCCCATCTCTTCAAGATCTCCATCAGGAATTTGCAACCTCTTGATCACTTTGGGCGAGATCAAGTTCAGACCGGCCCCACCGTCAACTAACATTTTTGTCACCTTGAGGTTGCGAATTGTTGGCGAAACCAACAATGGCAAACACACAACCGCGGTTGTGCAGTCGGGGAGATCCTCAGCGTAAAAAATGATAGGCATGTTGGACCATTTCAACGGCTTCTGGGCATCGATCGATGGCTCTGTCGCATTGATCTCGCGCACCCACTGTTTAAGTTGGCGGTGAGAATAATGCAACGAGGCACCACCATCAATGCACATGGCTTCTATGGCTTTTTGAAACTCATGCTTGCTGGACTCGTCGTCATCTTCATGGTCATCATCTCCCTCTTTCTTGTCGCGGCCTCGAGCAGGCCTCTCATGTTGCTTGTTCTTGCCGCGGCGGCCTCCTCGGCCACCATGCTTCTTGCCGGACCCCTCAGCACCATCCTGGCCCTTCTCCTTGTCTCGCCTTTCATAATCAGCTTTCTGCCTCTCTACAAGCTACTCAACTTGCTGGCAGTTCCGGAGGCCATGGCCCTTGGTGCGATGGATCTTACAATATTGCTTGTCGGAGCCCTCTGGCTTATCAGCAGCCGCCAAAGCCTGGCAGGCGGCGCACCCGGCAACCTCCTTGCCGGGGTCATCAACCTTGGCCTTCTTGGCAGTGCCGGGGTTGCCAGATTCCTCGAAGGCAAGCATGGTTTTGCCCTTGCGCTTCCTGTTACGCCGTCGGCCCTTCTTTGCCGGGGCGACGACGTCTTCGTCTTTGCAGTCAGTTCCCGCGCCGGCATCCTCAACGGGGTACTTCCTTCCTTCTTCAGCCCGAGCACATCTATCAGCCAAAACATAAAGCTCTGCAACATCCCTAACCTTGTTCATCACCAGCTCTTCACGCATCTTGCGATTCCGCACATTCTGATGAAAGGCGCAGATAACTGCGGCAGGATGAACATCCGGGATGTTGTACTGCACACGGCTGAACCTCTGTATGTACTCGCGCAGGGATTCACCATCTTTCTGGGGGATAAGATGCAAATCACTTGCCTGGCCAGGAGCTTCGTGGCTTCCGGTAAAGGCGCCCACGAACTCGTGGCACAGATCCGATCAAGAGGAGATGGAATCTACCGGCAGGTGCATCAACCACGACCTGACGTTGGGCTGGAGTACCAACCGGAAGTAGTTGGCGAGCACCTTGCTGTCTCGAGCCCCGGCAGCTTGCATCGCGATGGTGTAAACGCTCAGGAACTCGGACGGAGGAGTCTTGCTGTCGTATTTCTCCGGGACGTCTAGTTTGAACATGCGGGAAGTGGGCCACTGGAATCGGTGCAGGTCACGGGTGAAAGCTGGACAGTCCACCTCATAAGGTAAGTCACCAAAATCCCCCGGGGCAGGCCTGTCTACAGTGGCCCCTGCGCGCCTATTAGATTGATGGCATGCTTCCCACCACTACTCGATGGTAGTTCGAGTGTCTTCTTTGACCCGTTCCCGAAGAATTTGACGTTGGTCATGACGAGCTCTTGGATCAGACGACACCGTGGATCCGTCATCGCGGGCATCGACCCGTCGAGCTGGCGACTGCTGTCGTCGTGGTGGAGGGGAGTGCACTGTGGTTGCAGCGCCTCCGATCCTTCCGCCGTCGGCATGCGCCGGCTCGATGGACCGACGCCATGAAGGACCTGCCTCCTGGTGCCCATCTTTATTGGCGAGGCCAATAAGGCTCTGGATAGCAGCTCTCCACTCTTCTTGCTTCTCCGCAGTAGGAGGAAAATCTAGGAGTAGCTGCGTTCGTGCCAATGATTCTGCTGGCGTAGGTGGCAGCGACAAGCGCGAGGAACGTGAGGTGCTCTGACTTCTAACTACATTAGAAGGAGCTCCATCGCAGTTCCGCGGCCGCGCGCCGTTTCCACCAGCATCTTGGCGTGCATGCTGGCCCAACGCATCTCGAGAATGATGTTGGGGGCCCTTTCCGTGGCGACGCTCGGGGTCACCAACGTCGCAGCACTGCTCGCCGCGCATGACTTGGAAAGACCGCATCGCATGCACCGGCGGGGTGTCTTGGAGGTCGCTTTTCCACCCTTGGAAGTCGCCGGGCCAACCGTAGGCAGCACAACACCATCCTTGGATCCGATGGTGCGCGGGTCGTCGTCGCGGTCGCGGGGGCGTGGATGCTCGTGATCTCCACCTCCGCCGCCATCCGCGTCTACCCCGTCGCCCATCCATGTTGATACGGGCAGATCGACCGAGACGAACCGATCGCCGTAATACCCTTCTTCTTGGGAGTCATGGCAATGAAGACGTTGAAGAAACTGATGTGCTAACTGCTAGGTCAGGTTTGCGCAACCTTCTCCCCCTTCCTGACGGGCCAAAGATGTCGGGGAAAAGACACCTATGGGATCACGTGGATCCCTTCTACGGTTGGCAGGGAAAGAGGAGTGCACAAAGAGCAGATCTAACGATCAACACGAGGGATTTTTACCCAGGTTCGGGACGCTGAGACGCGTAAAACCCTAGTCCTGCTTGTAGTGTATTTAGTGTTCTTGAGCTTTGGCTAGCTGCTACGCATGCAAACTGGGTCGGAAAGTCCAAAAGTCCCCTTTTGTATCGCCTTGGGCCTCCTTTTATACTAAGGGGCAACCACAGTGGCATACAAGCACATAGGAGGTTTAAGTTGCTACAGTGTACATGATTATCACTAACATCTTAGGACAAATGCATTAAATGTGTTGGTTACGTGCCCCTACCTTTATCGGGGACAGAAATAGAGCCCGTCCCGTCCGTCGCCGCCTCACCCTATCTTGACACGCACCCAGGATGACGAGGCATGCAATGCCAAGATGACTGGCTAGCTGCTGCGCTGGAGCGGTGGCAGGGTGGCGGAACCTTGCCGTCTGCGAGCCTTGCCGCGGCCTCGTAAACGTCCCAGGCAAGAATCTTGCCGGGGCCTCGCAAACGTCCCCGACAAGAACCTTGCTGGGAACTTTGCCTTCTCGTCTTCACAAAGATCTGCATGCCACCAGGCAGGCGCCTCTGGATCTTGGTCTTGACATTGTCGATGGTGTCAGAGCTCTCAACCTCAAGGGCGATGGTCTTGCGGTGCTTCACAAACCATCCCGGCAAGGATCTTGCCGGGGCTTCGCAAGCCATCCCGGCAAGGACCTTGCCGGGGGCTCAACGTGTCTTCTGTTCTCTAATTACCGGCTCAGATGCCGTCTTGGTGGCTGTCGGCGTCCTAGGAATGGGGGTACCCAGACTTGCCTGCCTGCGGCCCGCGGCGTGCCTCCACCAACGGCCTGGTATGGCCCATCTTTAGCAGCAACAACTCAAGACCCTCGCGAGGGGCCAAGCCTCGCGAGGCGGGTGTCACCAAGACATCCCTGGGGGCGGCCTCCCTAGGCTGGCTCCTGAGGAGCGGAGATATCTATGCAAAGGGCACCTCATGAGGTTCACGTGATGTGAGCCATGACGACCAAGGCCAGGCGGGCGCCAGCGGGTGCTACCTCTTGAGCACTGCGTTGGTTTTCCTTGAAGAGGAAAGGGTGATGCAGCAAAGTAGCGTAAGTATTTCCCTCAGTTTTTGAGAACCAAGGTATCAATCCAGTAAGAGGCTACGCGCGAGTCCCTTGTACCTACACAAAACAAATAACTCCTCGCAACCAACGCGATAAGGGGTTGTCAATCCCTTCACGGTCACTTATGAGAGTGAGATCTGATAGATATGATAGGATAATATTTTTGGTATTTTTGTGATAGAGATGCAAAGTAAAATAAAACCAAAGTAAAAAAGCAAAGGAAATAACTAAGTGTTGGAAGATTAATATGATGAAGATAGACCCGGGGGCCATAGGTTTCACTAGTGGCTTCTCTCAAGAGCATAAGTATTTTACGGTGGGTGAACGAATTACTGTTGAGCAATTGACATAATTGAGCATAGTTATGAGAATATCTAGGTATGATCATGTATATAGGCATCACGTCCAAGACAAGTAGACCGACTCCTGCCTGCATCTACTACTATTACTCCACTCATCGACCGCTATCCAGCATGCATCTAGAGTATTAAGTTCATGAAAACAGAGTAACGCCTTAAGCAAGATGACATGATGTAGATGGATAAATTCATGCAATATGATAAAAACCCCATCTTGTTATCCTCGATGGCAACCATACAATACGTGCCTTGCTGCCCATACTGTCACTGGGAAAGGACACCGTAAGATTGAACCCAAAGCTAAGCACTTCTCCCATTGCAAGAAAGATCAATCTAGTAGGCCAAGCCAAACTGATAATTCGAAGAGACTTGCAAAGATAACCAATCATACATAAAAGAATTCAGAGAAGATTCAAATATTGTTCATAGATAATCTTGATCAAAAACCCACAATTCATCGGTCTCAACAAACACACCGTAAAAAGAAGATTACATCGAATAGATCTCCACGAGAGAGGGGGAGAACATTGTATTGAGATCCAAAAAGAGAGAATAAGCCATCTAGCCAATAACTATGGACCCGAAGGTCTGAAGTAAACTACTCACACTTCATCGGAGAGGCTATGGTGTTGATGTAGAAGCCCTCCGTGATGGATGCCCCCTCCGACGAAGCTCCGGAACAGGCCCCAAGATGGGATCTCGTGGGTACAAAAGGTTGCGGCGGTGGAATTAGGTTTTTGGCTCCGTATCTGACCGTTTGGGGGTACGTAGGTATATATAGGAGGAAGAAGTAAGTCGGTGGAGCAACAGGGGGCCCACGAGGGTGGAGGGCGCGCCCTGGGGGGGTGGGAGCCCCCCTACCTCGTGGCCTCCTACTTTGTTTCTTGACGTAGGGTCCAAGTCTCCTGGATCATAATCTTCCTAAAAGTCACGTTCCCAAAGGTTTCATTCCGTTTGGACTCCGTTTGATATTCCTTTTCTGCGAAACTCTGAAATAGGCAAAAAACAACAATTCTGGGCTGGGCCTCCGGTTAATAGGTTAGTTCCACAAATAATATAAAAGTGAATAATAAAGCCCAACACTGTCCAAAACAGTAGATAATATAGCATGGAGCAATCAAAAATTATAGATACGTTGGAGACGTATCAACGGGCGCAGTGTACCAGTTTCCTCTTTCGTGCTAAAGAGGCAGGCGCAGACGAGGAGTCCCGAGGCATCAAGCAAAGGTTTCCATATTGGTGCAACAAGACCAAGACCAGCAGGATGGCAGGACGGAGGTCATTGCGGAGCCCACAGCCGCATCACCACCAGAGCCTTGGCAGGCGAAGACAACCTTTTGTCAGCATAGCTTGTACTTGTTGTCTCCCTTCAAAATTGGCTGTTGTGGGATCCCTTCCCGCCTACATTTGGGAAGAGGACCAGGGCCTCCATAAATAGGACTAGCCACCACCATAGGAAGGGGACCAATCATTCGTGTCACTCACAGATGCACCAGCTCACCAAGCTCGAGAACACCTCTCCTCCTGAGGCTGTTCGTCCATTGTACTTGTTCATCCTCAGCCCGCAAGGCAATCTACCACCACCACACTAGAGTAGGGTATTACACCACAACGGTGGCCCGAACCAGTATAAATCTCTGTGTCTCGTGTTCTATGGGTTCGACGAGCTAGGCCGTGAGATCGTTGAGCGAGCGAACCAGGGACAGAGTTCTTTGTGCGCACCCCAGAGTTCGAACATCATAAGGGTTTGCCGGAACCCTGAATCCGATATTTGGCGCGCCAGGTAGGGGGGCGCCGAAGCTTTTCCTTCGTCGATCCACGCTCCACTAGTTTCATGGCTGACGCTCGTCGAGCCCGCGCTGAGCACCGAGCCGCTCTCAACGCCCGCGTCGCCCAGACGGCGCCCGTCGGCGGGCCTCCCCATCGCTCTTCGTCACCCGCTGCCAACGTCGCCACCGTGTCACAGCCCTAGAATATCTGAGTGTAATAGTTGCATCAATGAGCATGCATCATGTTAAATTCAAGAAATTGAATTGAGGAATTTTCAAAGCCTCAGAAATTATTTTTAAAAAAAGGACAAGAACCCTTTAAACTGCATTCAGTGATTCCAAAATGCCCTAAAAATAGTTTTGAGAATTTCGGCAAGAGTTATATATCAAACCAAAATTCTAGAACATTTTAAGGAATTATTTGGGCTCTGAATTTAAATCAATATTGAATTTGAATTTGGATTTATATTCTCAATATATGCAATATATCTTCAAATGCCTCTAATATAATTTATATTCTTTTGGATTAGTCCAGAGAAGTAATATAAATTTATTCAGAATGTTTTGGCGTTGTTTGAACTTGTTAGAATTCAAAACTGTGGTAGAAAGAAATAAATAAGAAGAAAACAGAACATAAAAATAAAACAGAACAAAATCTACTGTAGCTAGCCGGCCCAGCCTACCTGGCGCTGCCAGTCGTCATCCACCTCGCGCCAGAAGGACGCGGGCGCGTGCCCGACGAGCGCACACCACCTCCTGCTTCCACCATGACGCCTCGGCCCTTCTAGCATCGCTACGCGACCCCCCTTGGTCCGCCGTCACTTTCCCCTCTCTCCCTGGACCTCCTCCCTTCCTCTATCTCTCGGCCCCGAGCGAGACCGAGAACCGCTGTCGCTGCCGTTCGCCGTAGTCACAGCCACTGCCTTCCCCTCGACCCCTCGACGTGTCCCAGAGCTCCGCCACGATCTCTCCTTCGTCTCCATTGACCTACACGTCGCCGGGTGCCCTGCCCCGCCGTCACTGTCATCGTCTTCAACCTCGGATGCCCGAGATCGCCGGCGCCCGTTCGTCATCTCCCACTCCTCCCCGAGCCCGCTTCGACGCCTGCTACGACTGCCGTGAGCCCTCTTTCTCCTCCCCCTGTTCTCTCACTCGTGCATGTGTTGTAGTCCCGCCTATCAACCGTGGCCGAGCTCACCGCCGCCGTCCATGGCGCCGCCGTAGCCACAACTGCTGCCACCCGCGTCTGAGCTCATCAGCGTGCTCAGCGCAAGCAAGGGAGCACGTTTCACTCACCAGCTCCTCCCCAAGTGCTCTCTAGCACCAACCCGCACAAACCCATAGCTGCGCCGCCGCCAAAACTCGTCGCCGGCGAGATTCCAGCCACCCCGCGACCCCCTGTCTGGCCCATTGGATGTGCCCGAGCAAGGGCTACTCCCCGATGCCTTCTGCACGACAAACCGCGGCCCCTATCGCTTTCCCGACGCACGTCCGCCGCGGCAAATGGTCGCCGGCGGGCCCACGTGGCAACGTCGTTAACTGCTAATGACCCTGCTGATCACCCTCTAGAGCCACTGACAGGTGGGCCCCAGTGCCTGTTTAGGTTAGTTTAATTATTGTTTAGTTTAGTTCATAACCATTGGGACCCACCTCTTAGCATTGATTTTGCTGACGTGGGCGTTGACCGGGCCCACCTATTTGTGACCCTAGCCTGCACTTTGTCACTAACGCGTGGACCCACTGGTCAGGTTTGACCTGGACCACGCCTGTTGACTTGCTGACGTGACACCAACGTCATGCTGACGCAGAATCTATTTCTGGAATTGAAATAAATCTAAATGATTTATTTATTTTCAGAAATTATCCAAAACTTCAAAATTCATAGTAAATAATCTATAACTCCAATGGAAATAATTTATATATGAAAAATGATCAGAAAAATCCAAAGAATCTGTTTATGGCATTTCATGCATTTTAGGACAACTTATGGCTACTATCTAGGACAAATCAAATAAATGGCATCTAAATAATCACATATGGAGTTGAATTTGAATCTTTGGTTCAAACCAACTTCATTTAATCTGGTTGCTAGTTGCATTAGCTCAAATCACAGCATATTTCCATATCACATTCACGCATCATATTGTCGCATTGCATTGATTGTGTTCTTTCTCTATTTGCCGGTATTTGTCCCCTCTCAGTAGACGTGGTTCCGACAATGAGTTCGATGACAACGATGAAGAGTTTTACTATCTTCTAAAGTGCCAGGCAAGCAAAAACCCCTTGTTCATTTCGATGCAATCCCACTCTCTCGCTTCTGCTCTCTTTTACTGCATTAGGACAACAACAATTTAACTCTTACATGATGCGGTAGTTGAACCCCTTTCCTCTACATGACCTGTCATTGCCACAATAAATAGATGAAACCCACAAGCATGAGTAGGAGTTGTTTGAGCCCTTATGTGCCAACTCATTCATGCTTGATGTCATGCCTGCTACTGCTTAGAGTTGAGTCAGGTCTGATTAATCGGGGATGAATTGGAATGTGGTGAACATGTCTTACTGTTGAGAGCTAAGTGCGTGAACACGATTTGGTAAAGGTAGCGGTGAGAAGCCATGTAGGAGTACATGGTGGGTTGTCTCATTGAAACCGTCCTCAGGAACTGAGTTCTGTGTCTGTGATCCATGAACAACTACTACCACACGTTGGGCCCTGAAATATGACCCCGCTCGACTTATTAACCCCCTGTCCTCTGTCCAGGAGTTGCAAGTAGTTTCTGGTGTTTGTAGTATGCTGGAGGCCGTGCGCAGCACTGACCAGAGGGGTGGGCTGTGATGCGGTAGGCACGTGGCCCGGTGTACCGAGTCGCCCGTTTGGTGACCTGGGAACCCTGCACACATTGTTCGGGGCCGTAGTGGAAACCTCGGCCGGACTCCCTGCGGATGGAACCTGAATAGGCGATAAACCCGGACTAGGGACTTGTGTGGTTAGTGAGGTCATGGTCTACACCCACGTCGGCTTTCGCTTGAAGTCTGCCGAGCACATATCGTGTGCAGACGCTAAGTGGTGGAAACATGTGTGAAGAAGTACACCCCTACAGGGTTATAAATGATCTATTCGAATAGCCGCGTCCGCAGTAAAGGACTTCTGGGTTGCCTATACAGTTCATAGGCAAGTGAAAGTGGATACTCTAAAATGCGCAAGATATGCGTGAGTGCTATGGATGGCGTTCTCGTAGGGAGACGGGAGCGGATCCATAGTGGTATATTGATTGTTGAATATGTGGACTCATGTGCGCCACCTCGAAAGAGTTACTTGCAGTCGTAGTTCAGGGTAGCTACAGTCAAAGTTGGCTTGCTGCAGTTAAACTCCACCACCCCCTTTGTTGATACTGATGCATATGTAGCTAGTTCTGATGTAAGTCTTGCTGGGTACATTTGTACTCACGTTTCCTTATTTTATGTTTTTGCAAAGAGACTTCAGTCTCGCTAGTATTTCCGCGTGGACTTCGACGTTTAGCTTGTTACCTCAGCTATGATCTTGTACCCTTGGGAGGGTCTTGTAGACAGTCAGGCTTCTCAGCCTTTTTCATTTGTAGTTGTCTGTACTCAGACATGTTTATGCTTCCGCCTGTGCTTGTGGCTTGTATGAATTGAATGCTGGGTCATGACACCCATGTTTGTAATATCTGGCTCCTTAGAGCCTAATGAATAAATACTTTGAGTCGTAGAGTTTTGTTGTGATGCCATGTTGTATTTGCACATATCCAGCATAAGGTGTGTATGATTTTGAAATGCTTGGTATGTGTGGGATCCGACAACCTAGTTGTTTATTCTTGGTAGCCTCTCTTATGGGGAAATGTCTCCTAGTGCTTCCACTGAGCCATGGTAGCTTGCTACTGCTCCGGAACAGTTAGGCTGGACGGCATGTGTCCTTCTTCGTTCCTGTGTCTGTCCCTTCGAGGAAATGTCACGCGTTGTTCCTTTAAGTCCTTGTAGCTTGCTACGACTTGGGTTCATACGTTGATGACCGACACATTCGTTGCTAGGTCATGTATGCCTGTCCCTGTAAGTTAGTGCCACTTTGGGTTTACGACTAGTCATGTCGGCCAGGGTTCTCTGTCTTATGGATGCTAGCGACACTATCATATACGTGAGCCAAAAGGCGAAACGGTCCCGGGCCAGGTAAGGTGGCACCCGTGGGAATACCGTGCGTGAGGCCGCAAAGTGATATGATGTGTTACATGCTAGGTCGGTGTGACTTAGGATCGGGGTCCTGACAGCTTTGGTATCAGAGCCTGACTGCCTGTAGGATTACCAAGCCAAACTGGCCGAAGTCGAGTCTAGAAATTCTTTAGTTATATAAGGGAATTGATTGTGGAAGGGAACGTAAGGCTCTTTTTACTCCTTTACCTTATGCCCTTCTGATCCGAGTCATCCTATCTTTCCTACGGGGTTAAGGAACTAGGCTTTCTCTTCTTTCTATCAGGATCACATGTTACTAATCCGTAGACTTATAAGATTGATGGATTCAAGTCTCAGTTCAGTTCTAGTACCTTCGTATGTCGACAGTTGACCTTAGAACCTTGATATTGTGATGTTGAGTGGTCATGCCACCATTTTGCAGGATGTCTCAAATCTTTTGAGCATTTACAACCATTATGATGTCCGAGTCATCCCAGGTTTCTGAATAGTCTGATGCATTTGCAACTTCCTTCTTTCCATTCTCGGTGTTTCTTTGGGTCAGTTTAACCACACTACTCAGTGAGTTGAGGTACTCTGTTGCCTCGACATATATCTTGGAGCTATTATTATGACCCTAGGTATCTTAGAGGATCACCTAGTAATCTACCAGTGCTTTGTATCCCCAGTGTGATGGTTCTGGCCATTATTCTCGAAAGCATCCTGTGATGCCATATTAGTTAGTAGGCATTCTATTCCTGGGTTCTTGAACCCGAGATTCACTCTACGCATCCATGCTGGTAGTGTTTGCTAGTTCCTTTATGATATTAGTAACCTTTGCGATAGTCCTCGAGGTTCGTGGTATTTCCTTTTTCCAAATACCATGAACTACTTATGGCAGAAGTTCCTTGTTGAACCAAAAGATCACAACCAGAGTGCTCTTGATGAGTTCTCAATTCTATGTTGTGCCTCTGCCAGTTCTGCCTTTCTGCATGGGTTATCCGGAAGAAATATGTTGAAATTGTTCGACATACCAATCTATGCATCCACAACTCAGAAAGTCATATGTCCTTGAGTTGTCCCTCTTAAATTGTGTTATGACCTTCAACTATCAATTGAGAGTCAAGAGTATGTGTGGATTCGTGTTCATCGATGCCTATTATTCTTGTAGTCCGTCAAGTCCTTCTATTCCGGAATGACTAGGAGAAACAAACTCCAGTACCTCATCCATTTCGAGGATTGGGTCAAAGTAGTTGTATCCGCAGATCAAATTGCCAATCCAGCCTTAGATCTATTCTACCTTGGAGTGTCACCCTCTTTCATATCATGAATGACGTGAGAATTGCACAATCTCTCATGAATTCTTGATGCAGTGATACTTCTCGCCATCATTATTCATCCCTCGGTTTCCGTGTTGGTTGTAACCGGAATGCTGACAAGTGAACTGTGATGTGTGAAATCAATACTCCTAGTAACTCTGTTGCTTGGTAGTTAATGGACAATAATCTTATTCTTAGTGTGTTGGTTATTGAATCATCATCCTAATGTATATCGTGCGACCTAGTCCATTTTCCCTGGTGCACTCCTTGGTCAATGAGATAGGATTGTGTCAATCCATCACTCTCTTGACCACATCGTCTTGCCCCGAAAAGCAAGATTGTTCTCGAGCTTAGTAACATATCGGTGGTTCGTGATTTTCCGAATATCTTCTCGGAAGTGTTACCAGGTTGTCACCTGACCCCTATGTTGAGTTCGTTATCAAGTTGGTTTCTTGTAAACCACCCCTTCTCCAAGAATCCGTGTTGGATACCCCTGAGCTAGTTGGTTAAGCCAAACAACAACTTGGAGAGTTGGAAGATAAAAGCTTGTCTGACTTAGTTCAGTCCAAAGGGATATTTGTGTGTGTGTGTGTGTGTGTGTGTGTTGAAGAAAGATGATATCTTCATTGATTGATCCTCGTGATCAATTGTTGGATCTATTGTCTTGTCCAAACTTTGATTTGAGTGTGGGCTATCCTCACATCAAATCAGAACCAACGGTGTTCGTAATGTTGTCTTACTCGTGGTTGATCCCTCGAGCATACACCATTACATCTTTTGGTCTGACCAATGCTATCACCGTGTTCACTTAATTATGGAATTCCATCTATATGGAAGCCTGGATGAATTGTTGTTGAGCCCATTGATAACATCTTCATCTTGTCCATGATTCATGTTGAACATATAAGCTGGTGTTGGAAACTTTATAGGCGTTGCCTTCGTGTCCCATTCATGAGGTATATGTTTGGAGGAAAGTAGTGACTTCATCTAATTCATGTGTATTTGATGTAAGTTGCCGCCGTGAATTCGAGAAAGTTAGTTTTGCTTCCTTTGGAGTCATCCCAAGTCAGTCATGCATGTGTGAAGTATTCTATGGTTTGATAGACTGATCATCTCCATTCCATATGTAACTCCTAGCACACCAAGCCACTGATTGATTTGTTCAAGATAAAGGAGTCTGTTCTAAAGTGATAATCCTTTAGACTTCCGCACGGAGACTTCGATATCATTAATGATGATTCCCAAGTAGGACTCGGTAGTGTTTTGTTGTAAGACTACCATGTGGTCATGCTTGTCTGGGACAGCGTGCTCACATGTGTGTAGCAGAACCAGTTCATGTTTTGGAGCTTACTATCATAGTTCACTCCCCGAGAATCTCGTAATGACATCTCTGTCGGCATTCTGGGAACGGGGGTCCCCAGACTTGCCTGCCTGCGGCCCACGGCGTGGCTAAGCCAGCGGGCCGTATGGCCCATCTTCATCAGCAAAGCATTCAAGACCCTCGCGAGGGGCCAAGCTTCGCAAGGCGGACGACGCAAGACCTCCTCAGGAGTGGCCTGGCCAGGCGGGCTCACGAGGAGCGGAGATATCAAGGCGGGGCAAACCTCACGAGGCTCTCATGACGTGAGCCATGACGATCGGCGCCAGGCGGGCGCCAGCGGGCGCAGCGTCCTTGTTTCCTCTTCGGTGCTAAGCAAGCCAGCACATTCGAGGAGTACCGAGGCATCAGGCAAAGGTTGCCATATCGGTGCAATGAGACCAAGACCAGAAGGACAGCAGGACGGAGGTCACCGTGGAGCCCAAGACGGCGTCACCACCAGAGCTTTTCATAGGCGAAGACCACTTTTGTCAGGATAGCTTGTACTGGCTGTCCCCCTTCAAATTTGCTCGCCGTTGTTGGCTCCCTTCCCGCTCAATATTTGGGAAGAGGACCAGGGCCTATATAAGTAGAGCTAGGTACCACAGTAGAGGCATAGAGTCTTGACTCACACAAGTTCGGCAAGCACAAGAACACCTCAACCTCAAGAGGCTGTTCTCCCCCTTGTACTGTTCATCATCAGCCCAAGAGGCAATCCACCACCACACACACTGGAGTAGGGTATTACACCACAACGGTGGCCCGAACCAGTATAAATCTCGTGTCTTTCTGTGTTGCGAGTTCGTCGAGTTTGTCCGCGAGATCTTAGCGAGCTAGGGCATGGATCGGTAGGAGGGAAAGACTTCGCGCGCACCCCAGAGTTCGAACCTTAAGGGTTTGCCGGAACCCCACATCCGACATTTGGGCACCAGGTAGGGGTGCGCCGTAGCTTCCCTTCCATCAATTCATCGCTCCGTCGCTCCATCGTCTCCATGGCGGACGCTCGCCGCGCTCGAGGTGAGCGCCGGGCTGCTGTCACCGCCCGCGTTGCTCAGACGGCTCCCGTCGGCGGGCCACCTCGTCGTTCTCCGTCTCCCGCCGCCAACGGTGCCACTGGCCCGGCGGGGAACGAGCAGCAAGCGTCCTCGCGGCATCCATCGGTGCAGCAGGACGGCCGCACCGCCACTCCGTCGCTGACCCCGGCCGGTTCTTCGTCTCACGCACGCCGCGCTCCCATGGAGGCGCGGGCCGCACTCCTCGCCGCAAACGAGCTCCTACGCTACCACCCGGTTGACGACCTCTACGAGGAGTGGCTCGACCGCGTCGCCGAGCTCGTCCGCGCCGCGGGGGGCTCCCCGACGCCGTCCCCCTCTCTGCCTCACCGTCCGCCAGCCACATGCGAAGTGGCTCATGGCACTCGTCCGCCACCTTTGCCCCAAGACTGCGCCTTGGCGCCAAGGCGCGCGGCCCCATAGCGTGATCCGCCATGTCCGGCGCCCGCGCGCGAAGAGAGAAGCTGCCAAGAAATCCCACGGCCGCGAGAAGCTGCGCCTGTGCTCCCCGCGCCGCCTTGTCAAGACCGCGCGCCCCCTACAGCGGCGCCGCGCGGACCTCATCAAGACCGAGCTCCACCTCCAAGGCGGGCCCCGGCAACCACGGCCGGCTGCCGCGCCTTCACCCTCGAGCTGCGTAGCGTCGCCTGGCCAGGCAAGTTCAAGCCGGATCTGCCTCCCCGTTACGACGGCACCGCCGACCCCGCGGAGTTCCTACAACTCTACGAGCTGAGCGTCGAGGCTGCCAACGGCGATGAGAAGGTCATGACGAACTGGTTTCCCATGGCTCTCAAGGATGGAGCCCGCTCCTGTCTCCTGAACCTGCAGCACGGCTCGATCTCCTCCTGGGACGAGATGCGTGACCGCTTCGTCGCCAACTTCCAGGGCACTCGCGACCGCCCGCCGGCCGCGGGTGACCTGCGCCGCATCAAGCAACAACCAGGAGAGACCCTGCAGAAGTACATCCAGCGCTTTAACAACACTCGCCTCAAGATCCCCAAGGTCACAGACGAGGCCATCATCTCCGCGTTCTCAGACGGCGTCCGTGATGTCAAGATGAAGGAAGAGCTCGCTATCCATGAGGAGCTGTGCACATCTCAGGAGCTGTTCAACCTGGCGACCAAGTGCGCAAGAGCTGAGGAGGGGCACCTCTCCCTCCTCGAGCTGCCAGCCGCAGGCACAGAGGAGAAGAAAGCCAAGGCCAAGGGCGTGAAGCGCAAGGAAGCGGCAGTGCTAGCAGTGAAGCCCGACACCAAGCGGGGCAGAGATCAGCCCGAGTCATCCAAGAATAGCCGACCATTCTGCGCCTTCCACAATCTGAACACCCACAACACCAGTGACTGTCAAGAGCTCAGAGCCATTCGCGAAGGACGTTTCGGTCGACGCCCTGAGCGCAGCGACCGGGGCTATGACCGTGGAGGAGGACGTGGAGGCGGACGCTGGGACGACCGTGGCCCGCACCAGGAGTGGCGCGACAGGCCTTGTGAGGACCGCTGGCAGGACCATCCTCGCGAGGGCGCCAGGAGGGACCAGCCTCATGAGGATCGCCCCCAGGGCAACGCCGGTCTTCCCCCGCTGCCGCCACCAGGAAG
The DNA here is from genome assembly GCF_018294505.1 of Triticum aestivum. NCBI lineage: Eukaryota > Viridiplantae > Streptophyta > Magnoliopsida > Poales > Poaceae > Triticum > Triticum aestivum. The sequence goes on from NC_057808.1 coordinate 84,638,215, forward strand.
GAACGATGATCACCATCAGGACGAGGGGCCGGGGGCTTCCAGGAGCGGCGTGTAGTCGCCTGCATCTTGGGCGGCGCCCAGGCCCCAGCCTCTCAGCGCATCTTCAAACAGTTCGCTCGCGAAGTGAACGCTGTGCTCCCCAAGCTCGAGGCCACGCGCCTGCTCAAGTGGTCCCAATGCGCCATCACTTTCAACTCGGCAGATCAGCTCAAGTGCGCAGCCACCGCTGGCGCCCTCCCGATGATGTGCTCCCAGTCATCAGCAATGTGCAAGTTACCAAGACTATCATCGACGGCGGCGCAGGGCTCAACGTCCTGTCCGTCGACACGTTCGACAACCTCCCAGTGCCATATGAGCAGCTTCAGCCTACCAAGCCTTTCTCAGGAGTGACCGACGATTCCACCACACCGATAGGGCAGGTCCGCCTGCCTGTCACCTTCGGAGAGCGCAAGAACTACCGCACCGAGCTCATCGACTTTGACGTCGCGCACATCCGCCTGCCGTACAACGCCATCCTCGGGTATCTGGCCCTAGCCAAGTTCATGACAGTCACCCATCACGGCTACAACGTCCTCAAGATGCCAGGAAGCGGCGGAATCATCATGGTCCCATGTGAAGAGAGAGACGCAGTGTGCTCCCTCGAGCGCGCCTTCCAAGCTGCAGCAATCAACGACCCCGACAGCAGGAGTGAGGGCCCTACAGAGGCCATCCCCAAGAAGAAGCAGCTGCGCCGTGCCGGGCCTCAGGAGGGTGGCGTCACAGCTGGAGCCTCGTCAGGATTAGCGCCTGCTCCAGGGGCGCCTCCCTCCATCGCATAGGAAGGCGCGCCCGGCGCCCTCCTCGGGCAGGGCTCGGGGGCTCTCTTCTGGAGGGCCTCAGACCTTGCCAACCTCACGAGGGAGGCGCTTGGGCACCACTTGGAGGCGTTCTTCGCGGCACGTTTCCCTCAGGAGAACACAGAGCAAGGAGTGCCCACCACTCAGGAGTTCATCACCAAGACCACTCAGGAACTGCAAGAGCCATGCGCGGCGACAGCCGCTCACGAGGCGCAGCCCCCCATCCAGGCGAGGATGCTGGGCTGCGTGTCTGCATCAACGTCCCAGGGCTCAACAGGGCCGCATCTCAGGGGCGTTTCTGGCCTTCGCGTGTGGGCCGTTGCGGGGGCCCGCCACACAGCTACGTTCGCATGCCCTTCGGCTTGTCGAACGTGGCGTCAGCCTATCAGCAAAACATGCGGCGTGTCGTGGCGGCTCAGGAGGCCAGGTACCACGCCGTCCTAGAAGATATGGAGACGGTCTTCAGGGAACCTCCCGAGCCCCCAGAGCCTCCCGAGGCTCAGGGCCCCGGTGGCTCGTGAAGAGTCATTCCTTCGACGCACGCCTTCAGTTGCACCAACTCTACTTCGTCTACAGAACCAGGTGACATTTTCCAAGCTCGTTTAGCTGGGAGCGCCCCTCGGGCTGCATTATTCCCAGGCCGCATGGGTGCGTCCTTGTGGCATGTATCCCTTTTGCTTATGTCTGTAGCTTACCTTGCTGGGGCTCCCCTCGGGCTGCATCATCCCCAAGCCGCTCGGGTCGGACCCAGTGGGATGTATCTTCCTGCATTTACCCAAGCTGATTTTCCTTCCCTGCTTAACCTGCCTACGTTTATCACCTGCTCGATCGCCACCCGCCGTGGGTCCATTCACCCTGTGCAATTCGCTTGCGCGTTAAAAGGGGAGCTCTTGAGCATCGCGACTCAGGAGCTCTTACTGGCTCTCCAGCCCTCACCCCCTGGCCTTGACCACGACATCGCGACCTGGCATACCAGCGGCGGCTGAGCTCGCTCGAGGGCCGGGACCTGAGGACGTAGAGTGCTTGCACCTAACCGCCTTGCAGGAACATACAGTCACCAAGACTCAAGACCAGGCGCAACCCGCCTTGAGGTAGGGCCTCGTGAGTCCCGCGCTGGCTCACGAGTGCCCAGATACACCTCGCAGCCCTGCCGTGCAAGCCACATGTCAGGGCGGGGCTGTACACGCCCCGGGGGCTCCTCCCGAAGGGGGGCCCCCATCCCACGCACAAGTGGAAGCACCATGCTCCGTGCTGGCCGTTGACACTGCCGAGGAGCGGCTATGCCCGTGGACAAGCGGAAGCACTATGCTCCGCGCTGGTGATAAACAACTGAGGGCGGCCCCATGGTCATACCAACCTCAGGGAGCCCAGAGCTCAGTGTCCAGCCTCACCGCAACGCCTCCCCTCGGGAGAGCCGCGCGAGGGGGCTGCGCTTGGGTCACGCCCAAGCGCACGCCACCCAACCAGGTCCCCCGGACCTGGGCGTCGCGCGCCCCTCCCGAGGCCTCGGCGAGGGCAGGTATGGAAATTGTTTGCATGTCAAGGGGGACTCCTGAGCATCGCGACTCAGGAGCCTAACTGGTCACGTAGCCCCTCACTCCTTGGTCCGTCCTGGTCTCCGGTCGTCCCAACGGCGGTTGAGGTATGCGCGGGGCCGGGCTCTACCGACGTAGAACATTAATGTACCCTCGCGTACTCTCCTTATAAGCTGTTTGCGCGTCAAGGGGGACTCCTGAGCATCGCGACTCAGGAGCCTAACTGGTCACGTAGCCCCTCACTCCTTGGTCCGTCCTGGTCTCGGGTCGGCCCAATGGCGGTTGAGGTATGCGCGGGGCCGGGCTCTGCCGATGCAGAACACAAAACGGATAGGAAGAAAATTGCAAAATCTTGAAGCAAATATTACAAACGTATTGTCCTCACAATATCAAATGAAAAGTCTAAACGCCTCCACGAGGCCTGATGCATGTTGCAGGAACAAAACAGGAAACTAGCTGCTGGTCACCCCTGGACACCGCCGTCGCCCGCAAAAGGTGCTCCATCCCGGGTAGCGACGCCTTCACCTACACCTCCAGCCGTAGGGCCGGCGGCATCGCCAGACAAGGGTGAGGAGGCAAAGCCGCGGAACCTCTCCAGCAGGGCCTCCACTTGACCTAGCACAGCTGCGGCGACGACTTCGAAGTCATCCTCAGCCAGAGGCTCCAACAGCTCGTCAAGGCAAGCGTTGGGGTCGTGAAGGTGCAACTGGCTGAAAACGCGGGTCAATGCAGCTGAAGACAGGACGCGAGCCTCTGCCTCCGCCATAGGACCGACGCCATCAACGACTTCCTCGAGCGCCTTCACCAAGGGAGGAAGCAACTAAGCGGGGCCGTCCTCATCAGTGGCCAGCGGCTTCTCCAGGCCGTGGTCGTAGAGCGTTTTCAGCGCCTTGCGAGATCTATCCTCGAGTTCGGCAAAGGCCACACAGTCTTCGGCCAGGACCCGCGCCTTGGCGTCAAGATCGGCCTCCTTCACCTTCACCTTCCGCTCCAGCTCCTCCAACCGGTTGCGTTCGGCGGCCTGTGTTTTCCCCAACTCCGCCAGCTCAGCATCGCGGTTCTTGACGGCGTCCTCCCGGGACTTCACCGCCTCCTCCTTTGCCAGGCGGCCGCGCGCTTCTTCGGCGTGCTTGTCACGCAGGCTCTGCAACTCGTCCTCCAGCACTTGGCAGCGGTCATGGGCGGCCTTGGTGTCTTTCAGCGCCGTCTCACGATCGGCTGCAGCGTCGGTGGCACTTTGCTTCACATTCTCGGAAGCCGCAGCGGCCTGGCTCAGCGTCGCGCGAATCGCCAGGTCGGAGTGAAGCCAGCCAGAGGCCAGCTCGAGGCTTCCAGCCACCAGGCGTGGGTCCGCGCCCAGGAGATCTGCCTGCAACTAGGTCATTTCCGAAAGAGCATGTTCCAGAACAGCAGCAGGAGCAGAAGAACCAGGGAGTGGAGGTGCAGCAGTGGGAGGAGCCGACGTCGTCCCCAGGACCTGGGAGATAGCGGGTTCCGGAGCAGCTGGGACCTCATCAACCGCGCCAGACGCCGGCACTTCCGGAGCCAACGGGGCCATGGGGGCTGATTCCACACGGCGATGTTCCTCTTGGCCTCGCGAGGACGACCGGGTTGGGGAGGTGCGGGCGTTGCTGCCTCCTTTCTCTGCGGAGGAAAGCACGACCGCCGTACCCTCCTTCCTCTTCTTCGCTGAAGGCGCCAGCCTGATCGACCGAGGGCGAACGTCAGGAAATAACAAGTACAAACAGAGATAAGGCGAAGCTTAAGACACTTACCGATCCACCACGACATACTTCCACTTGGGGAGCTTGAAGCCTGGCAGCATCGGGACCTGAGGAACAGGCGTGCGGGCTCTGGCAGCGGCAGGCGGTGCGGAGGCAGGGCCGGAGCCAGCCCCAGGAGGAGTCGGGACGGAGGCGGCATCGCGAGGCACCAGCAACGACCTACCCCTCGTCGGGATGAGGGGCTGCTCCCTCTCCTCCTGGCGGGTGTCAGCCCCGGCATCGTCAGGAAGGGCGCGGAGGATCTCGGCCTTGCTCAGAGGGGAAGTCTCCCCCACCTCTTCAAGAGTCTTCTCCGATTCCACCTCCTCTTCCTCCTCCCCACGGGACTCATCAGAGGACACCTCCACCGGCTTCGGTGCCGCAGGGGCTCCTAGGAGCGCCGGCGGCACCAGCCCGCGCGCGTCAAAGGTCGGCCTGGAGGCGACAAATTCCTCCCGGTCCCTGTGTTGGAACAGGGGAATGAAGGTGCTTGGCGGGTACTCCTGGTTGTCCCCAACTATGAAACACAAGACAGCGGCCAATTCATCGTCAGGCAGGGCCCCCGGCCTCAGGCGGGTCTCGTTTCCCTCTTCTTCAAGCTCCCACAGGGGGCGCGCGCGCGCCTGGAGCGGGGCAACTCGCAGCGTCAAGAACTCCCTCAGGAGCATGACCCCGTCACCTTGGCCGCCTTCGCGTTGCCCGGCTTCAAGTTGGTCATCATCTGCCCCAACACTAACGATGCCCTCTCATCAGCAAGCTCCGCCTTGGGCCACCCCCCGTTGGAAGAGGGCGCCACCGTTGGCAACACCAGACGCGGGTCGGCGCGCTTGGCGTCCATCATGACCCATTTGGATCGAATGTTGTCGGCCCTCTTCCCGATGCTCGAGATCGAGTTGGCCTTGCCGGATGCGACGAAATTAGCGCATCCGGAGATGTGCCCCTCGCTGACACAGAGCAAGAAGAAATGGCGCAGGAGCGCCATGGATGGCATCACGCCCAGGTACGCCTTACAGTAGTAGGGGAAGATGGACAGGAGGAGGACAGAGTTGGGATGGAGATGCAACGCCTGCAGCCCATAGTGGTCGAGGACTTCATAAAAGAAATCAGAGAAGGGAGGGACCAACCCGACGGCAACACTGCTCGAGAAGAGGGGGAAGAAGGTGCTTTCCTCAGGCTCTGGCACGTCAGAGGCAAGCCGGAGCTCGGTCTCCCCCCACTCATTGCTCTCACCCGCCGTCAACAGGGGCACGGAGGCAAGGCTCTTCTCCGTGACGGTGGGCGCTTCAAGGGCCAGCTCATAACAAGCCGGTGCTGAGGAAGTCCAAACTTTGCGCGGCGCCATGGATCGCAGATGCAGGATGAGATTGGAGCGGATCTGGAGGTAGCGATGGCGAGGAGCGAGAAAGGGGATCCGGAGCGAGGCGAGGAAGAAGCAACGAAGGCAAGTACTGCCTGCGCCAGCCTTTTGTCAGGTCAAGCAGTTGCCGAGGCAGCGTGGGGAAGCGGAGACGCCCACGTCCAATCAACCGCCACGCGTCAACCGAGGCCGCAGGCTTTTAGGGCCCGCGGCGCTCCGTACTTAACCCTTGGCTTCGCCGAGAAGCCAAGCCCGAGTGCACCTTGGGCCCGGGGCTACTGTCGGCGTTACGGGAACGGGGGTCCCCGGACTTGCCTGCCTGCGGCCCACTGCGTGGCTAAGCCAGCGGGCCGTACGACCCATCTTCATCAGCAAAGCATTCAAGACCCTCGCGAGGGGCCAAGCTTCGCGAGGCGGACGGCGCAAGACCTCCTCAGGAGTGGCCTGGCCAGGCGGGCTCACGAGGAGCGGAGATATCAAGGCGGGGCAAACCTCACGAGGCTCTCGTGACGTGAGCCATGACGATCGGCGCCAGGCGGGCGCCAGCGGGCGCAGCGTCCTTGTTTCCTCTTCGGTGCTAAGGAGGCCAGCGCAGGCGAGGAGTACCGGGGCATCAGGCAAAGGTTGCCATATCAGTGCAACGAGACCAAGAACAGAAGGACAGCAGGACGGAGGTCACCGTGGAGCCCAAGACAGCGTCACCACCAGAGCTTTTCGCAGGCGAAGACCACTTTTGTCAAGATAGCTTGTACTGGCTGTCCCCCTTCAAATTTGCCCGCCATTGTTGGCTCCCTTCCCGCTCAATATTTGGGAAGAGGACCAGGGCCTATATAAGTAGAGCTAGCTACCACAGTAGAGGCATAGAGTCCTGACTCACACAAGTTCGGCAAGCACAACAACACCTCAACCTCAGGAGGTTGTTCTTCCCCTTGTACTGTTCATCATTAACCCAAGAAGCAATCCACCACCACACACACTGGAGTAGGGTATTACACCACAACGGTGGCCCGAACTAGTATAAATCTCGTGTCTTTCTATGTTGCGAGTTCGTCGAGTTCGTCCGCGAGATCTTAGCGAGCTAGGGCATGGATCGGCAGGAGGGAAAGACTTCGCGCGCACCCCAGAGTTCGAACCTTAAGGGTTTGCCGGAACCCCACATCCGACAATATCGTCGATTTGTGTTGCAAACTTTCATTTCTCTTTCTAGACTTGATGAGTCTGAAGTATCCTGTTACCAACCAGATCTGAATCTCAGGCAGCTATGATGGTTGGAACATTCCCAACATTGCATTTTGTCCCCGGCTTGCACCGCCATTGTGCCAAATTCCTATGGTCTGCCTTCTCAGTAATTGTTATTCAAGATCATCTTCAAAAGTGGTCCTACCATGGGTCCCATCCATTTCGGATGAGAAGAAAAAATCATCCATTGCGTTGTCTTCAACAAGGTAGTCCACAACATCAATTCTAGTTCGAGTATGTCATTCTTTCGAACACCTTCAAATGATCGATTATGATTTGCCTTAGGCTGGTATAGAGAGTTCCAATGATCTATGCATCAAAAGTAATTCTTTTTGCCACTGAAGTAATAATTCTACGAGTCACCTTCCCTAAGGTGTCACGTTATGGGATCATGGCAATTAACTCCTCGCTACATTAAAATCATGCACCATCTTCTTCAGCGTGGAATTTTTGCCTATCCAAGTGAACCTTGTAGTCTACCTCTCTCCATTGCTCCTGATGTGTGTTTTATGCCTCAACTCAAGAGATGTTCTTACGTCTCACTCCATGAGTTGATCTTGAGTGCCCGATATTCGACGAGATTGTTTTTTGTAGAGTTTCCTTCTATCGTCATCGTGTTGGATGAAGATCTCGAAAGCAAAGACGTCAAGATCAATTTGAATCAATGAATCAACATATTCGAGAAGGGCAATTGGATCATGAAGATCGTCTTAGCTTTGTGCCCCCTCTGTCTTCTTACCTCACACCTTGAATCTCAGGACGAGATTCTTGTTTAGTGGGGGTGAGTTGTCACAACCCTAGAATATCTTAGTGTAATAGTTGCATCAGTGAGCATGCATCATGTTAAATTCAAGAAATTGAATTGAGGAATTTTCAAAGCCTCAGAAATTATTTAAAAAAGGGCAAGAACCCTTTATACTGCATTCAGTAATTCCAAAATGCCCTAAAAATAGTTTTGAGAATTTTGGCAAGAGTTATATATCAAACGAAAATTATGGAACATTTTAAGGAATTATTTGGGCTCTGAATTTAAATCAATATTGTATTTGAATTTGGATTTATGTTCTCAATATATGGAATATATCTTCAAATGCCTCTAATATAATTTATGTTCTTTTGGATTAGTCTAGAGAAGTAATATAAATTTATTCAGAATGTTTTGGCATTGTTTGAACTTGTTAGAATTCAAAACAGTGTTAGAAAGAAATAAATAAAAAGGAAACAGAACAGAAAAATAAAACAGAACAAAATCTACTTGTAGCTTACCTCTGTGGCCTGCTAGTGTAGCTAGCCGGCCCAGCCCACCTGGCACTGCCAGTTGTCGTCCACCTCGCGCCAGAAGGATGCCCGATGCGCGCACGCCACCTCCTGCTTCCACTGCGATGCCTCGGCCCTTCTAGCATCACCACACCACCCCCCGGACCCCTGTCACTTTCCCCTCTCTCCCTGGATCTCCTCTCCTCCTCTATCTCTCGGCCCCAAGCGAGACCGAGAACTACCGTCGCCGCCATTCGCCGTAGTCACAACCACTACCTCCCGCTCGACCCCTTGACGTGTCCCAGAGCTCCGCCACGATCTCTCCTTCGTCTCCAACGAGCAACATGTCACCGGGCGCCCTGCCCCGCCATCACTGTCATCGTGTTCAACCTCGGATGCTCGAGATAGCTGACGCCCGTTCACCATCTCCGACTCCTCCCCGAGCCCGCTTCGACGCCTGCTGCGACCTCCGTGAGCCCTCTTTCTCCTCCCCCTGTTCTCTCACTCGCGCACGTGCTGTAGCCCCGCCTATCAACCGTGGCCGAGCTCGCCGCCGCCGTCCATGGTGCCGCCACGGCCACAGCTGCTGCCACTTGCTTCCGAGCTCATCAGCGCGCTCAGCGCAACCCTAGGAGCACGTTTCACTCACCAGCTCCTCCCCAAGTGCTCTCTAGCGCCAACCCGCACAAACCCGTAGCTGCGCCGCCACCAAATCTTGTCGCCGACGAGATTCCGGCTGCCCCGCAACCCCCTGTATGGCTCATTGGATGCGCCCGAGGAAGGGCTACTCCCCAATGCTTTCTGCACGACAAACCGCGGCCCCTAGCACTTTCCCAACGCACGTCCGCCGCGGCAAATGGTCGCTGGGGCTGAACGTCGTTAACTGCTAATGACCCTGCTGATCACCCTCTAGAGCCACTGACATGTGGGCCCTAGTGCCTGTTTAGGTTAGTTTAATTTCTGTTTAGTTTAGTTTATAACCATTGGGACCCACCTGTCAGCATTGATTTTCCTGATGTGGGCGTTAACCGAGCCCACCTGTTTGTGAACCAGCCTGCACTTTGTCGCTGACACATGGACCCACTTGTCAGGTTTGACCTGGACCGTGCATGTTGACTTACTGACGTCACACCTACGTCATGCTAACGCAAAATCTATTTCTGGAATTGAAATAAATCTAAATGACTTATTTATTTTCAGAAATTATCCTAAACTTCAAAAATTCGTAGAAAATAATCTATAACTCCAATGGAAATAATTTATATATGAAAAATGATCAGAAAAGTCCAAAGAATCTGTTTATGGCATTTTCATGCATGTTAGGACAACTTATGGCTACTGTCTAGGACAAAATCAAATAAATGGCATCTGAATAATCACATATGGAGTTGAATTTGAATCTTTAGTTCAAACCAACTTCATTTAATCTGGTTGCTAGTTGCATTAGCTCAAATCACAACATATTTCCATGTCACATTCATGCATCATATTGTCGCATTGCATTGATTGTGTTCTTTCTCACTTTGCCGGTATTTGTCCCCTCTGAGTAGACGTGGTTCCGACGATGAGTTTGATGAAACCGATGAAGAGTTTTACTGTCTTCAGAAGTGCCAGGCAAGCAAAACCCCCTTGTTCATTCCGATGCAATCCCACTCAATCGCTTCTGCTCTCTTTTACTGCATTAGGACAACAATGATTCAACTGTTACATGTTGCGGTAGTTGAACCCCTTTCTTCTAAATGAACTGTCATGGCCATAGTAAATAGATGAAACCCACTAGCATGAGTAGGAGTTGTTTGAGCCCTGATGTGCCTACTCATTCATGCTTGATGTCATGCCTGCTACTGCTTAGAGTTGAGTCAGGTCTGATTCATCGAGGATGAATTGGAATGTGGTGAACATGTCTTACTGTTGAGAGCTAAGTGTGTGAACACGATTTGGTAAAGGTAGCGGTGAGAGGCCATGTAGGAGTACATGGTGGGTTGTCTCATTGAAACTGTCCTCAGGAACTGAGTTCTGTGTTTGTGATCCATGAACAACTACTACCACACGTTGGGCCCTGAAATATGAGCCCGCTCGACTTATTAACCCCCTGTCCTCTGTCCATGAGTTGCAAGTAGTTTCTAGTGTTTGTAGTATGCTGGAGGCCGTGCGCAACGCTGACCCGAGGGGTGGGCTGTGATGCGGTAGGCACGTGTCCCGGTGTATCGAGTCACCCGTTTGGTGACCCGGGAACCGTGCACACATCGTTCGGGGCCGTAGTGGAAACCTCGGCCGGACTCCCTGCGGATGGAACCTGAATAGGCGATAAACTTGGACTAAGGACTTGTGTGGTTAGTCAGGTCGTGGTCTACACCCACGTCGGCTTTCGCTTGAAGTCTGCCGAGCACATGTCGTGTGCAGACGCTAAGTGGTGGAAACATGTGTGAAGAAGTACACCCCTGCAGGGTTATAAACGATCTATTCGAATAGCCGTGTCCATGGTGAAGGACTTCTGGGTTGCCTATACAGTTCATAGACAAGTGAAAGTGGATACTCTAAAATGCGCAAGATAAGCGTGAGTGATATGGATGTCGTTCTCGTAGGGAGACGGGAGCGGATCCATAGTGGTGTATTGATTGATGAATATGTGGACTCATGTGCGCCACCTCAAAAGAGTTACTTGCAGTCGTAGTTCAGGGTAGCCACAGTCAAAGCTGGCTTGCTGCAGTTAAACTCCACCACCCCCTTTGTTGATACTGATGCATATGTAGCTAGTTCTGATGTAAGTCTTGCTGGGTACATTTGTACTCACGTTTGCTTAATTTATGTTTTTGCAGAGAGACTTCAGTCTCGCTAGTAGTTCCGCGTGGACTTCGACGTTTAGCTTGTTACCTCAGCTGCGATCTTGTACCCTTGGAAGGGTCTTGTAGATAGTCAGGCTTCTTAGCCTTTTTCATTTGTAGTTGTCTGTACTCAAACATGTTTATGCTTTCTCCCGTGCTTGTGGCTTGTATGACTGGAATGCTGGGTCATGATACCCATGTTTGTAATATCTCCTCGGAGCCCAATGAATAAATACTTTGAGTCGTAGAGTTTTGTTGTGATGCCATGTTGTATTTGCACATATCCAGCATATTGTGTGTATGATTTTGACATTCTTGGTATGTGTGGGATCCGACAACCTAGTTGTTTATTCTTGGTAGTCTCTCTAATGTCTCCTAGTGCTTCCACTGAGCCATGGTAGCTTGCTACTGCTCCGGAACACTTAGGCTGGCTGGCATATGTCCTTCTTCGTTCCTGGGTTTGTCCCTTCGGGGAAATGTCACGCATTGTTCCTTTAAGTCCCTGTAGCTTGCTACGACTTGGGTTCATACCTTGATGAATGACACGTTCGTTGCTGGGTCATGTATGTCTGTCCTTGTAAGTTAGTGCCACTTAGGGTTTACGACTAGTCATGTTGGCCCGGGTTCTCTGTCATATGGATGCTAGCGACACTATCGTATACGTGAGCCGAAAGGCGCAAACGGTCCCGGGCCAGGTAAGGTGGCACCCGTGGGAATACCGTGCGTGAGTCCACAAAGTGATATGATGTGTTACATGCTAGGTCGGTGTGACCTAGGATCGGGATCCTGACACACAGGCCTAGTGGGAAACAAGCAGCAAGCTTCGTCGCTGCACCCCTCTATGCGGCGGCACGGACGCACCGCCACCCCGTCGCTGACTCCGGCCGGCTCGTCGTCCCATGCTCTTCGCGCACCCACGGACGCGCAGGCCGCGTCCGCGTTGCTCATGGCACGCGAGCTCCTGCCTTACCGCCCCGTCGATGACCTTTACGAGGACTGGCTGGACCGCATCGCCGAGCTCATCAGCGCCGCTGGGGGCTCTCCCGCACTGTCTCTCTTTCTGCCTCGCCCACCTCCTGCTGCAGGCGACGTAGCCCATGGAGCACCTCCATTGCCTCTGCATCAAGATGGCGCCCCCGCACAAGACGCGCGGCCCCGCGGCGTGACGCACAGCGCAGGACGCCGGCGCATGAAGAAGGAAGCTGCCAAGAAATCCCTCGGCCGCAAGAAAACGCTCCCCCGCTCCCAGCACCACCACGTCAGGACTATGCGCCGCCTGTGGCAGCAACGCGTGGGTACCAGGACCAGGCTCCGCCTCCACGACGGGCTACGGTGACTACATTGGGTTGCCGTGTCTTCACTCCCGAGCTGCGCAGCATCGTCTGGCCCGGCAAGTTCAAGTCGGACCTGCCTCCGCGCTACGACGGCATCCCCGACCTTGCTGAGTTCTTGCAGCTTTACGAGTTGAGCATCGAGGCAGCCAACGGCGACGAGAAGGTAATGGCGAACTAGTTCCCCATGTCCCTCAAGGATGGCGCGTGCTCGTGGCTTCTGAACCTGCCCGCAGGATAGATCTCCTCCTAGGGCCAGATGCGTGAGCGTTTCGTCACCAACTTCCAGGGCATTCGCGACTACCCGCCGGCTGCGGGTGACCTGCGGCGCATCAAGCAGCAGCCAGGGGAAACCCTGCAGAAGTACATCCAGCGCTTCAACAACGTTCGCCTCAAGATCCCCAAGGTGACGGACGAGGCCATCATCTCAGTATTCTCCGATGGCGTCCGTGATGTCAAGATGAAGGAGGAACGATGACCATCATCAAGACGAGGGGGCTGGGGGCTTCCAGGAGCCGTGCGCCATCGCCTGCATCTTGGGTGGCCCTCAGGCCCCAGCCTCCCAGCGCATCTTCAAGCAGTTCGCCCGCGAGGTGAAAGCGGCTCTCCCCAGGCTCGAGGCCACACGCCCGCTCAGGTGGTCCAAGTGAGCCATTACTTTCAGCTCGTCAGACCAGCTCAAGTGCGCGGCGACTGCTGGCGCCCTCCCGATGCTTTGCTCGCCCATCATCAGCAACGTCCAAGTCACCAAGACCCTCATTGACGGCGGCGCAGGGCTCAATGTCCTATCCGTTGAGACGTTCGACCGCCTCCAGGTGCCGTATGATCAGCTACAGCCTACCAAGCCCTTCTCAGGAGTGACCGACGGCTCCACCACCCCGATAGGGCAGGTCCGCCTCCCTGTCACCTTCGGCAAGCGCGACAACTACTGCACCGAGCTCATCGACATCGCCCACATCCGCCTTCCGTACAATGCCATCCTTGGGTATCCATCCCTGGCCAAGTTTATGGCAGTGACTCATCATGACTACAACGTCCTCAGGATGCCAGGGAGCGGCGGCGTCATCACGGTCGCCTGCGAGGAGAAGGACATGGTGTGCTCTCTCGAGCGTGCCTACCAGGTGGCAGCGGCTGAAGACCCAGACAACGAAGGCACCTTGTACCCTCCTGAGGCTGTCCTCAAGAAGAAGAAGCAACTACTCCACCAAGGGCCTCAGGAGAGCGACATTTCCAGCGGCACCACCTTAGGACCTGCGTCCGCAGATGGGGCGCCTCCCTCCCTCGCATAGGAAGACGCGCCCGGCGCCCTCCTTAGGCTGGGCTCGGGGGCTCTCTTCTGGAGGGCCTCTGACCTAGACCATGTCACGAGGGAGGCGCTTGGGCACCACGTGGAGGCGTGCTTCGCCGCACGTTTCCCTTAAGAGGGCACAAGGCGTGGAGTGCCTGGTGCTCAGGAGTTCATCACTAAGCCGACTGAGGAGCTTCAAGGGGGGAGAGCCATGTGCGGCGACCGCCGCCCACCAACTGGCGTAGCCCCTTGTCCCGGCGAGGACGACGAGCTGCGCGTTTGTGTCGACATCCCAGGACTCCACAGGGTGGCATCTCAGGAGCGTTTCTGGCCTTTGCACGTTGGTCGGTGCGAGGTTCCACCTCATAACTATGTTTGCATGCCATTCGGATTGCCAAACGCGGCTGTCACCTTCCAGCGCCACTTGCGGAACATTCTGGCGGCTCAGGAGGCCAGGCATCACGCTGTCCTGGCGGAGATGGCGACGGTTCATCACGAGCCGCCCGGGCCCCCGGAGCCTCTCGAAGCTCAGGACCCAAGCAACTCATGAGGAGCAACCCCTTCAGCATGCGTCTTCGGCTACGTCGACACCTCTCCAGCAACGGTACCAGGTCAATCTTTCCGGTTCATTCAGTTGGGGGCGCCCCTCGGGCAGCATTATCCCCAGGTCGCACGGGCTTGTCCCTGCGACGTGTATCCTGTTGCATCTTTAGCTTACTCTATTGGGGGCGCCCCTCGGGCTGCATCTTCCCCAGGCCACATGGGTCCGTCCCTGTGGCATGTACCATTCTTGCATCTATTTGAACTAGCTTGCCTCCTTGCATGAGTTATCTTATGATCATCACCTGCTTGCCCGTGGCCCTTCGCGGCCACCCGCGTTGCTGACCGGCCTCCTGCTCGTCCACCAACAGGAGCTACACATGTTGGCACGATGCTTGTACTCGGGTCCGTCCTTGCAACACTGACAAACCTGAGTGGTCGAGCTCTGGCTCGTGGCACACCCCGCGCACGTCAGCTCACCAGGCCCTCAGTGCCTTCATCTTCTTGCGGAAAGACCAGCGGCAGGGTAGCAAACGCGATTGCATGCTGTATTCTCCCCTCGCGCTAACCTGCAGGAATCTCCGGAGCCTAACTACAGGCGGCACCGCAAGCTTCTTCCTTTTCTCACGCAATTCGCTTGCGTGTTAAAGGGGGGGCTCCTGAGCATCGCGTCTCAGGAGCTCTTACTGACTCTCCAGCCCTCACCCCCTGGCCTTGACCATGGCACCGTGACCTGGCATACTAGCGGCGGCTGAGCTCGCTTGAGGGTAGGGACCCGAGGACGCAGAGCGCTTAGAGGAGCGTGAAAAAGGGAGGGAAGCTAGCGCGGGCCTAACCCATCCATACCACCACCACTGACGCGCGAATCGGGAGCCACACAAGGAAATCGCCTCAGGCTCGATAAGATATGTCATGTATTCAAGTTAGCCCAGCACCGGGACTTAGGATTTTTGGCTCTTGCAGCCTTGCTCCGGCAATGCCGGCTTCCTTTTTTGCCTTTAGAAAGCTGCTTGCATGCCAAGGGGGACCTCTTGAGCATCGCGCCTCAGGAGCTCTTACCGGACCTTGGGCCGCTCACCTCCTGGCCTTGACCACGGCATCGCGACCTGGCATACCAGTGACGGCTGACGCCTGCCTGGGGACTGGGACCTGTTGGCGTAGAGCACTAAGCTACCGTGAGGACGAAAAAGGGGGACAATGCCAAAGCAAGACACACAATCACGAATTTCGTAATGGGAATAACCTTGATGCAAAAGTACTATAGATTCTTTACACACCCCCGCGGGGTTCATCTCGATTCCTTGCAGGGAACAAAAGAAGAAGGCTTCCAGGAGTCATATCTACAGGCGTCGCCGCCGACGCCATCTTCAACAATGGGCCATGGGGGGCCGACGCCAACCCCATCCAGATCAATGACAACGACGAGCGGACGCCGTTGCTGCGCTCCAGGCATGGCGAGAGGTCGGGGGCACGTAGCCGTCGTCGCTCATCTCCGGAGTCTCGTCAGGCTCAGGAGAGTCGCTGGACTCCCAAGCGCCGTCACTGCTGTTGGAGGAGCTGTCGGCAGGACCAAGGGCGGGCCCAGCGCTTGCCGCTACACCGTCCTGGCGACCCCCTCCAAGGCAGCACTCTAGGCGGCGGCCTTCCTCGTCGAAGACCTTGAAGAACTACGTGGAGGCTCCGTCGTACTCGAAATGGATGGCAAGGCCCCCCTCCGCACGGCAGGCGCGAGCGACCTCGCCCCATCCGCGGGTCATGAAGATCTTGCCCGGGGAGACGACCTCGACCTCGACACCCGTTGCCGGGGTGCTACACTCGGCATGCTGCAGCCACAGCTCGAGCGGCCCCCTCGGCGGCATCTCTTCGGCGAAGAACTGCAGGAATCTGATCTACATGCGCGGTGGCACCGCCGCCCACACCACGAGCTCGCGCGAGGAGTTCTCGCCGTGAGTTTGTGGACCGGAGGCGCGTGCCACCACGGCATGGCCACCGCGACCATGGCGCGAGCGGCACGGGGCGCTGCCTCCTCCTCCGGAGCCTCGCGCTTGGGCATAGAAGGGCAGCAGATAGCCAGGGGGAGGCCGCTCGTACCAAGGCCTCATCACCTCCTGTCTCACGACGACGTCCCGGGAGTGGGCCAACCTCTTCTTCGGCGAAGTGGCCCCTGCTCTTCACGGGGGTTTTTTCCCTTCTCAGCGGAGGAGAATCTCCTTATCGGCGCCATGGGTGTCGCAGCAAGACGGCGGAGCAAGGAGGAAGAAGAAGAAGCAGGCGGAGTGGTGAAAGAGATGAGCGACGGGGGCTCCGCCCCTCTCCTCATTTATAGCCAGAAGGAGGCCAACCGCCGGCCTCCACGATTGCAGGTAATGATGGTTTTCTTCTGCATTCTACAGGGTCTCGTCAAGTCGAACGGTTGCCGAGGCAGTGTGGGGAAGCGGAGGCGCCCACGTCCCGTCAATCGCCACGCTCGTCCAAGGCCGCAGGCGGTTGGGCCCCGCGGCGCTCCGCACTTGCCCTTTGGTTTCGCCTCGAAGCAAGTCCGAGCGCGCCTTGGGCCCGAGGGCTATTGTCGGCGTCCTAGGAATGGGGGTACCCAGACTTGCCTGCCTACGGCCTGCGGCATGGCTCCACCAATGGCCTGGTACGGCCCATCTTCAACAGCAACAACTCAAGACCCTCGAGAGGGGCCAAGCCTCGCGAGGCGGGTGACACCAAGACCTCCCTGGGGGCGGCCTCCCTAGGCTGACTCCTGAGGAGCGGAGATTTCTATGCAAAGGGCACCTCGTGAGGTTCACGTGGCGTGAGCCATGATGACCAAGGCCAGGCGGGCGCCAGCGGGCGCAGTGTACCAGTTTCCTCTTTTGTGCTAAAGAGGCAGGCGAAGACGAGGAGTCCCGAGGCATCAGGCAAAGGTTTCCATATTGGTGCAACAAGACCAAGACCAGCAGGACGGCATGACGGAGGTCATCGTGGAGCCCACAGCTGCATCGCCACCAGAGCCTTTGGCAGGCGAAGACCACCTTTTGTCAGGATAGCTTGTACTAGTTGTCTCCCTTCAAAATTGGCCGTTGTGGGATCCCTTCCCGCCTACATTTGGGAAGAGGACCAGGGCCTCTATAAATAGGACTAGCCACCACCATAGGAAGGGGATGGATCATTCGTGTTACCCACACACGCACTAGCTCAGCAAGCTCAAGAACACCTCTCCTCCTGAGGCTATTCGTCCATTGTACTTGTTCATCCTCAGCCCGCAAGGCAATCCACCACCACCACACTGGAGTAGGGTATTGCACCACAACGGTGGCCCGAACCAGTATAAATCTCTGTGTTCTTTGGATTCAACGAGCTAGGCCGTGAGATCGTTGAGCGAGCGAACCAGGGAGAGAGAGTTCTTCGTGCGTACCCCAGGGTTCGAACCTCATAAGGGTTTGCCGGAACCCTGAATCTGACAGTCGCCTCGTATTTGCTCCCAGCTGTCCCTGGCAGGCCTTGCTGCCGGTATGGCTGTGACAGCCCGTGCACAAGTACGGGGTACTAAAGGGCCTGAACTTCAGTGCACCGACAAACATTGTGAAGATTGGTACTTTTTCCTATATGTTTGGTCAAAATAGAGATACTTTGACTTTGGACAAAACTTATATGCAAGCTAAAAAGGACTGGAGGGAGTACTTATAAGGACATGATTGCATAACGAAATTAAACATCCAATTACGTTATATCACAAATATGAGAAATATTGCAAGGTTCAAATTCCGGCATTACAAGGACCAAATTCGACGATTACAAGGGTCAAACTGTTCTCACAAATCAAATTCATCTTCTACAGGATTTGAGCCATGCATTATTTCTGTGAAAGGATCAACCACCGAGAAGTCATATAGCGGCTTGATACAGTAACTTCTGAATAATCTGTCATATGAATGTACAAACTGAAATTCAGCTTCTGTAGAGCATTTTCCGTTCAGTTGTAGACGCCCGTGCTGATTAGCAAACCATTCATTTCTGCGCGCTATATCTAGGGCCAACCTCATTACCTTGAGCACACTTGCTTTCTGAACAAAGAACCTGGTGAATTTAATCTGTGGTGTGGTGCCTCAGTACTCGTTCAAAGTAATTTCTATGAGATGAAGATCAAGGCATTCAATGGGATTGTTATATTGTGCCACATTTTCCACTTTCGTGCCTGCTTGTTTATGCAAACGAAGACAACATATTAGTGCCTAGCTGCAGTTTGAACACTCCGGGCCTCTTTGTTTTGCAGGATTTCTAAAATACACGAAGAGTGACATGCCATCTTCAATCGTTCATGATTAACATGTCAAAAAATACATGTATTGAAATCCTCCAAATTTCCTTTAGAAATCATACTACATTTTTCATTGTAATCATGGATAAAAGTAACAACAAATTGAAATCCATTGTGGTTAACAATTAACAGGAAAGGAGCATCACCTTGATGTATAGCTTCTCCGTGCATGGAAAGCATCTAAGGAATCAAACAACTTCATCCAGATCGGGGCCGACAGAATGTAGCACCAAGATCTTCATTGTGCACAGAGATGGGGTCAAGCTTTTGGGAATCATTTTTTGGATGACAGCCGAACATATATCAAGAAAAATTAGATAAAAATGATGTCCAATAAGAAGAAGAAGAGGAAGAAGACTGTTGTACCTGAACAGATAATGATCCAGTAACAAGTTCAGAGAATTCAGCACACGAATAGCCCAACACTGTCAATTTCGGTGCGTCAATGACCTTGATTCTTGTTGGACCTTCTTTATCAAGTACAAAGAATCTCTCAAGGAAAGGCACATTCTCAATGACATATTGTGAAACCACTCAGCTGACAGCCTGTTGCGGCACCAGCAATGCACATAAATCATAAAGACATTCGCCAAGGCGATGTGGAGGCTACTGAACCCATCCATCACCTGAAGACGAAGGTACTCGAGTGTTGTACAGCCGCCGAGCAGGCGCTCCAAATCCTCCTTCGAGATGTGGATGCCCATGAGATCGAGGTGCTTTAGTTTAGGGACATGAAGAGCAGGCGTGACATCAAGCTGGGGGAAAAGCACTACCTGAACGTAGCGCGGCGCAGCGTGGGCGTGAGGCGGAGCGCGGACACCGACAACGAGCGCGGATGTCCAACATGAAAGCTGAGCTCCTCGAGCCGATTTAAGGTGGGAGATAGGAACCACTCGTGAAACTTGGGTCCGGCCTTGAAGTTGGGATGGAAGTTGCCAGTGGCAAGGCGTTTGACCGGCCCAGGGTGTGTGGCAAGGATGTGGGACAATACGTCCAAGTGTTTACGCTCCCTGCAGAGCTCGTCCTCGCCGATGAGCTCCAGGGGGTGGATTTCCAGAGGGGGCGCCACCGCCGGGAGGGGACAGTGGTCTGCACGCCAGATTTGATGGGGAGGAGGGATATGATGGTTACCAACATCTTATCGGGGAGGCTGCTGATGAAGTCCACGCTCGCTAGAGGCTCTTGCGGTTCTAGCACGACCCAACCCCGCTTGTTGGCCGGCTCATCCTCCATCGCAGCAGGCGGCGATCCTCGATGGCGACGCTTATAGATACGAACAGAGGAGTAGGAGGAGCACTGGGAACTGTTCTACGTACCTTCCTGGGGCGGTCGAAACCAATACCATCAATAAATTCTTGGCACCGCTCACGCCTGCATGGTGGACAGCTCGCATGCGTCCCATCGAGCCTGCATGGCAGACAGCTCGCACACGTCCCGTGTAATCAAATAGGTGCTCGCGGTAGTAAATGGTTAGTGGGACGCCCATGGTTGGAATAATACAACCGTTTACGATAATAACATGGCAACTATTTGTTCCAAAATGCCTAGAAATTTAGATAATGTATAAGAAAGGCAAAACGAACGATGAATAATTTCATATTTTAGCACGACACTCCAATAGTTGCATGTTGCCTCTGTAAAATAAATCAAGGCGGAAAGAGGCAGAGTATGTCGTTTCGCACACGTTCCGTCTCGGAACCATGAGGCTTCTTAAGAGAAGCTCCGGTTTGTAAGACGTTTATACCAAAACTTGTCCCAAGTCAGTCAAAAACAATTACCACAACATGTTTGGTGCCATGTCATAACACCATGCCAAGTTTCATGTTTTTCAGGCGATTTTTGGATTTACAGGAATTTTGAAACCAAGTTTCTCAATGTTTACAGCCAAGCCACAACGCCCAGATGTTTGAAATTCATTCCCATTTCTTGCATGGGACCTAAACATTCATCAAGGACACGTATATAATTTTCAACCCGGTTTGGTGCACTCGGCACATGCCTGTAGTTCAAATTTGAACTATGCACATTAAATGCCTAGAAACTCAAATAATGTATAAAAAGGCCAAATGAACCCTGAATAATTTCATATTTTAGCACGACACTCCAATAGTTGCATGTCGCCTCTGTAAAATAAATCAATACATGAAGAGGCGGCATATGTCGTTTCTCACACAGAGGTGACATGTTCTTCTTGAGAGAAGCTCCATTTTGTAAGAAGTTTATACCAAAACTTGCCCCAAATCGGTCAAATTTTTACCACAGCATGTTGGTGTCATGTCATAACACGATGCCAAGTGTCATGATTCTCAGGCGAGTTTTGGATTTACATGAATTTTAAAACCAAGTTTCTCAATGTTTACGGCTGAGCCGCGACGCCCAGATGTTTGAAATTCATTCCCATTTATTCCATGGGACCTATACATTCACCCAAGGACATGTATATGATTTTCAACCCGATTTGGTGCACTAGGGCATGTGCCTGTGCATCGTAGTTCAAATTCGAATTGTGCAAATTAAATGCCTAGAAACTCAAATAATGTATAAAAAGGCCAAACGAACCTTGAATAATTTCGTATTTTAGTACGACACTCCAATAGTTGCATGTTCTCTCTGTAAAATAAGTCAAGCCGGTAAGAGGCAGCATATGTCGTTTCGTACACAAAGGTGACACGCTCCCTCTCGGAACGATGAGGCTTCTTGAAGGAAGCTCCGGTTTGTAAAAACTTTATACCAAAACTTGTCCAAAATCGGTCAAATTTTAACCACAGCATGTTGGTGTCATGTCATAACACGATGCCAAGTGTCATGATTCTCATGTGAGTTTTGGATTTACAGGAATTTTAAAACCAAGTTTCTCGATGTTTACGGCTGAGCCACGACGCCTAGATGTTTGAAATTCATTCCTCTTTCTTCCATGGGACCTATACATTCACCCAAGGACACGTATATGATTTTTCAACCCGATTTGGTGCACTAGGGCATGTGCCCTGTAGTTCAAATTTGAATTGTGCAAATTAAATGCCTAGAAACTCAAATAATGTATAAAAAGGCCAAACAAACCTTGAATAACTTCATATTTTAGTACGACACTCCAATAGTTGCATGTTGTCTCCAAAAAATAAGTCAAGCCAGTAAGAGGAAGCATATGTCGTTTCGCACACAAAGGTGACACGCTCCCTCTCGGAACCATGAGGCTTCTTGAGAGAAGCTCCGGTTTGTAAAAAGTTTATACCAAAACTTCTCCCAAACCAGTCAATTTTTTTACCACGGTATGTTGGTGCCATGGCATAACACTATGACAAGTTTCATGATTTTCAGGCGAGTTTTGGATTTACAGGAATTTTAAAACCATGTTTGTCAATGTTTATGGCTGAAGCACGACACCCATGTTTGAAATTCATTCCCATTTCATGCATGAGACCTAAACATTCACCCAACGACATGTATATGATTTTTCAACCCGGTTTGGTGCTCAGGGGCATGTGCCTGTAGTTCAAATTTGAATTATGCACATTAAATGCCTAGAAACTCAAATAATGTATAAAAAGGCCAAACGAACCCTGAATAATTTCATATTTTAGTATGACACTCCTATAGTTGCATGTTGCCTCTATAAAATAAATCAAGACCGAAAGAGGCAGCGTATGCATTTCACACACAGAGGTGACACGTTCCCTCTCGGAACCATTAGGCTTGTTGAGAGAAACTCTGGTTTCTAAGAAGTTTATACCAAAAGTTACCCCAAATCGACGCTCGCCCGACCATGCTCTCGACGCACCCTTGGTCTCCCGCTTGCACGTCGTACTGCTGCTGCTGCCTCCCGCTGCTTGCTCTGCTTGGCCACTGCTACTGCACTGCTTTGTTGCTCTCATGCTTGCATTAAATTTTTTGTTGTTGCTGTTCGATAGCTCCTATTATGATGCATAGCCTACTTTTGTAACCTGCTGTTGTTACTTTACCTGCTATACTATATGCTTAGCATAGGTTGGTTAGTGATCCCTCAGTGACCCCTCACCCTTGTCCTTGTTGCTCCGCTTTGATACCGGTGACTCGATCAATGTGATTGACGTGCAGAGACCGAACACATCACCCACACCCCCTTAGTTGTATGCTGTAGAGATACTATCAAGTGCCGAGGGTGATACCTTGTATCGCACTCCTGATGATATCTCTATAGTGTAGCTAATCGGTCGTGGATTACAGAGGGTGATTCCTCGTTCACCACTCCCGATGATGACTCTAGTCGTGCAACACCTCAAGTGTGAACCCTTCGAGGGTGATTCCTCGAAGGTCACCTTGACGGTTACATCGAGTAAGAATCCATCGAGGGTGATTCCTCAGGTTGCTCCTTGATGTAATGGCACATGGATACCTTGACCTTCACCTTAGTCCTTTGTTGAAGTCGGGTCGACCCAAGGGGTACCCGCGAGAGTTATGGAAGTCGGGTTGACCATGAGGGTACCCGAGAGATAATGACGCGGCATGACCGGGCAGGCAGACCTTCCTAGAGAGGGATGGGCCTGACCCTTGTCGTAAGTCTGTGAGATGGGGTGACAAGATCACTGATCGTCTCCGCGCGCTCCCAATAAACTAACGGGTTTGGATATGTAATCTGAGTAGGCCTCTACCTTTTTGTGAACCACCACATGGGAATAAGTATGGGCACTCGGCGTCGTACGATTCTTCCGATAGCTCTACAGATGTCACAGTTGAGCGGCACACGCCCGGGTGGTCTGGGTAAGCACCTGCTTTGTATAAAGAGGTAGCCAGGACCGTGCAGGATTACAAAGGATGATATGCCCATGACCCCTTCTCACTTAGGACTTAGACCGGCGTGTGGCCTCTCTGGAGAGCCTAGGTAGGACTATAGCGTGTTGATCAGCCGAGACCGGGCAAGACCCGGAAAAGTGTGTTCGGCCAGAGTTAATTGAGCGTGTTGCGTAAGTTGGTGCACCCCTGCAGGGAAGTATATCTATTCGAATAACCGTGTGCATGGTAATGGACGCTCCGAGTTGTATCCCGATCTACTACAACTAGAACTGGATACTTGAGACACTAAATGGATATGATGGCTCCGGGATCGCTTTCTCACAGGGAGTCAAGGAAGGATCTCTGGGTGTTGCTATTATATACTTGTTACTATATTATATGTTACTCTACACTCTTCTAATGCTGCAAGACGCTCCAAGATGCTAGTCTTCAATAGGCTAGGCCTTCCCTTTTATTATGTCCTTTCTGCAGTATAGTCCAAAGATATAGCTCCATTCCATTGATACCAATACATACTTAGCACAGATCTGATGTAAGTCTTGCGAGTACTTTATATGAGCACTCACGGTTGCTTTGCTACCTTTTTCCCCTCTACGCGATTGTTGCGATCAGATGACGGAGCCCAGGAGCCAGCTGATCCCGCCGCTGACTACTATTATCCCGACGGAGCCTACTACTACATGGACACCACCGATGACCATGAGTAGTTAGGAGGCCCCAAGCAGGAGGCCTGCGCCTTTTCGATCTAGATGTCATTGTTTTGCTAGCCTTCTTAAGGAAAACTTGTTTACTTATGTCTGTACTCAGATGTTGTTGCTTCGGATGACTTATGTATTCGAGCCTTCATGGCCCTGCTTGTAATATAAGGCTTTGTGTTTGAATTTTTTTCTAGAATTGTGTTGTGATATCTTCCCGTGAGTCTGTGATGTTGATTGTGCGCATTTGTGTGTATGATTAGTGCATGATTAAGTTGGGGGCGTCACACCATGTTCTCCTTGATGTTCTTGGAGTTCTATCTGAATATTGTGCGCATTTGTGTGTATGATTAGTGCATTTGTTCGGATCCGATAAATTGTGGGTTTATGATCTGAATATTCATGAAAAGTAATTGTGTCTTTTCTAAACATTATTATGCATGATTTTAATAGCTTTGTATTTCTCTCTGATCTATCCATTTGGTTTGGCCAATTAGATTGATTTATCTTCAGTGGGAGAAGTGCTTTGTGATGGGTTCAATCTTGCGGTGCTTTATATCCCAGTGAACAAACAAGACAAGACACATATTTGTATATTGATTGGGTTTGCTTTGTCTACATCATATCATCTTGCTTA
This sequence comes from Triticum aestivum, assembly GCF_018294505.1. Classification (NCBI taxonomy): domain Eukaryota; kingdom Viridiplantae; phylum Streptophyta; class Magnoliopsida; order Poales; family Poaceae; genus Triticum; species Triticum aestivum. The sequence goes on from NC_057808.1 coordinate 84,662,594, forward strand.
AGGTGTTACTTCGTTTTTCATGAAATTAATACCATAGATGCATGCTCGATAACGGTCGATTGATGGAGTAATAGTAGTAGATGCGGGCAGGAGTCGGTCTACTTGTCTTGGATGTGATGCCTATATAAATGATCATTACCTTGGTTATTGTCATAACTATGCACTTTTCTATCAATTGCCCAACAGTAATTCTTTCACCCACCGTATGTTATGTGTCCGAGAGAGGAGCCTCTAGTGAAAACTATGGCCCCTAGGTTTGCCTTAATCATATTACAAAAACCTAAATTCCTTTGCTGGAATTTGATCTCTTTATTATTTTTTGCAATTTACATATCTACCTATGCAAGATTTGATCCTAGCAAGTAACGAGTTCAAGGGGATTGACCACCTTCTTGCCCGCGTTGAGTGCAAGTATTTGCTTTTGTGTGTGCAGGTGTTGTTCATGAGGCTTTGCGTGATTCTCCTATTGGTTCAATAAGCCTTGGTTCTCACAGAGGGAAATACTTATCTCTATGGTACTACATTTCCCCTCCTCTTCGGGGAAAACCCCAATGCAGCTCACAACTAGCAGGAAGAATTTCTGGCACCGTTGCCGGGGAGACATTGTCAAAACCTATCAAGTACCTATACACAAAATATCATCTACTTGCTCTACTTTTGATTTGCCTTTGCCTCTCATTTTCATCTCCCTCACTTCTCATAAAAAATACAAAAACAAAAAAATATTTGCTTTGTTACTTTGCTCGTTTGCTTGCTTTGCTTGAAGTTGCTATCATGTCAGAGTTTGAAAAAGTTATTTTTGAAAGTGCTAGTGAGGATAGTACTAGTGAGTCTCTTTAGGAAAAACTTATTTTTTCGATCTTAATCATCACCCCTCGGAACATAAGGCTCCCACGAATTTCAAAAGAAAATATATCATGTGGGTAGCGGGAATATTATTGGGAAGAATATCATTCAAGAATTCTTTAATTTCATGGGAGTCATACCAATAATTAAAGGATCTATTCTTGAAAAAACAAATTTCTATGTGGATGCTATTGCTATGCTCGTGGTTAAGTTAGAAAGAAAAATCTTCCATATTCATCCGGCTTTACAAAAGATATTCTATGAACTTCCCAACATCCATGATCCTAAAATTAAAAATATTGCCACTATTCTCCTTATGCATGAATATGACTATAATTTGGGAAGCTAGGGATATTTTTGCGTTTTACAAGATAGATTTTGAGAATCCTCCTATATAAGAAATTCTCCATGATAAAGATACTATACGTAGGTTGGAATCTAAAGATTATTTTGCGTATGGTGATAATCTTAGGAGAAGAGTCCCTTATGCCGAAATCATTAAAACTTTGTACCACCATGCTTGCGATAAATTTGAGTGGATCACTAAAGGGATTGATGAAGGGTTTGGATGAGTGGTTTGGAAGTACGGCTAGAGACCCTGTTCATGATGAAGTACATGTTTTGTATGAAGATCTTTATGGCGATGGTTCGAAGTTTGAAGTAATGAACGTTAAAAGTACCGAACAAAGTCCCTTTAACTATTTAAGTTCTCCCACTTGAAAAGAAGAAATGAAAGTGGACAACTAATGAGAAAAGTTTTTGAAGATTTGATTAAAAAGGATTTTGAAACTAAGGATGACAGTACTTGAAATGATGCCTTACGCCTAGCTAGGGGCGTAAAACAATAGCGCTTGTTGGGAGGAAACCCAATAGTTATCTTATTTTTCCTTTTTATCTTTTTGTTTTTGAGTGTTCACACGATTATGCTACTGTTTTGATTGTGTTTTTATGTTTAATTAGTGTTAGTGCCAAGTAAAGCCCATGGGATGATTTGGTTGATAGTTGACTTGATTCCGTGAAAAAACAGAAACGTTTGCGCCCAGTACGGGAATTTTCATAGTTCACAGGAAAGTGATAAAATTTTGAATTTTCACACATTATTTATTTAAAAATTTCCTATGTTTCCCTAATATTTCAGTTTTTTCGGAGTTACAGAAGTATAGTGTTTGTTTAGATCATTACGGATTGTTCTGTTTTGGATAGATTCTGCTTTTTATTGCATAGTTTGCTTGTTTTAATGATGATATGGATTATATCGGGGGTACAATTCATGGAGAAGTTAGAGTAGAGTAGCTATTATTCAAGAATAGAATATGAATTGGTTCATAATAGTACCTAAAGTTTATGATTTGCTTATTATACTAACGGATCTCACGAGGTTTATGTTGAGTTTTGTGTGCTGAAGTTTTAAGTTTTAGGTGAGATCACGATGGATGAAGGAATAAGGAGTGGAAAGACCCTAAGTTTGGGTATTCCAAGGCACCCCAAGGTAATATTCAAGGAGACTCAAGCATCTAAGCTTGGGGATGCCCCAGATGGCATCCCCTCTTTCATCTACAATCCATCGGTGTATTACTTGGAGATTTTTTTATTCATCACATGATATGAGTTTTACTTCGAGCGTCATGTATTATAGTAGTCTTTGCTTTGTTTGGTTTTTCGTTTGCCACAATCATTGTTTGCTGCACACACCTTTTGAGAGGGACACACATTTATTCACGATTTGTTACATACTCTATGTGCTTCACTTATATCTTTTGAGCTAGGCAGTTGCTCTAGTGCTTTACTTATATCTTTTAGAGCATGGCGGTGGTTATATTTTAAATAAATAGTTGCACTCTCATGCTTCACTTATATCTTTTTGAGAGTCTAATAAATAGTAACGGCAAAATGCACAGGTATTCAAGAGGGATATAATAAAAACTTTCATGTAGATCACTGAATATGATAAGTTTGATTCCTTGCAATAGTTTTGCGATATTGAGATTGTAATATGTGGGGGTACTAGTGAATGATTGTGGTTTAGTAAGAATATTGGTGTTAAGGTTTGTGATTCCTGAAGCATGCACGTATAGTCTCCCGTTATGCTAAGAAGTTGGAGCACGATTTATTATTGAGTGTCTACCTTATGAGTGGCGGTCGGGGACGAGCGATGGTATTTTCCTTCCAATCTATCCCCCTAGGGGCATGAATGGCAGTACTTTGCTTCGAGGGCTAATAAACTTTCACAATAAGTATGTGAGTTTTATGACTGATGTGAGTCCATGGATTATAAACACTCTTATCTTTCCGCCATTTACTAGCCTCTTTGGTACCATGCATTGCCTTTCTCACCTCGATAGTCGGTGCAGAATTCACCCGTGCATCCAGAACCCGTGATAATATACGCTTTATCACGCATAAGCCTCCTTATATATCTTCCTCAAAATAGCCACCATACCTACCTATCATGGCATTACCATGCCATTCTGAGATATATTGCCATGCAACTTCCACCGTTCCATTATTATGACATATAGCTTCACTGCCATATTGCTTTGCATGATCATATAACTGACATAGTATTTGTGGCTCAGCCACCGTTCATCATTATCATAGATGTTACGCTAGCACCATTGCACATCCTGGCACTACAAAAAAAGACACATCTGTGACATTTTGGGCCGCACGATTTTTTTTCCTGTGATGCTTATGACACTTCTATGACGATAATTGTGACAAAACCCGGTATCATCATAGATGTGGTGGGCTCCTACTTCTATGACAAAAAATCATGACAGAAAATGGGCTTTTCATCCTGGGCAGGCCGGAGACGTAGCTGCATGACATTCTTTGGGCCGTCCATGACGAAAAACCGTGGTAGAAGCAAGGGCGAGGAAAATATCGGGGAGTTCCCGGTTACAGTGGGTGATCGGGGCCGAGCGATGCGCGGAGGTTTGCGCGTTTCTCTCGTACACGTACACGCGTGTGTGCGAGGCATTGCGCTCTAACTGAACCAGGAGCGAGGCGTTGGGCTCTAACTAAACCCGAGCGATTGCACTAGCTACGTTACTGAACCCCGATCGATCCCTTGCTGTTAACTGAACCCGAGTGATTCCTTCGCTACTGCTGCTAACTGAAGCCGATCGAAGCTGCCTCTTGATGACCAGTTCCTGGTGGGGGTTGGATGAATTGGATCCCGTGGTAGTAGAGGCCGTTGCCGCTGGATGAACAGGACCCCGATCGATCGAGCCAGTTGGGGGTGGATGAACAGTAGCCGGTGGAGGGACCCCATACGTGGAGGGCTGGTTGAATAGGACCCCGTGGAGGGCTGGTTGAACAGTAGCCGGTGGAGGCTGGATGAACAGGACCCCGTGGAGGGCTGGATGAACAGTAGCCGGGGAGGCTGGATGAATAGGACCCCGTGGATGAACAATAGCTGGTGGAGGCTGGAGGAAGTCGACGGTGGATGAGCAGTAGCCCGTGGAGTCCCGTTTTGCGGTACGCCACACCCCTCCCGATCAACAGGACCCATTTCGACTGTAGGCGCTCCAACACTAGTCTGTTCCTCCATTTTGCGGTACGCCACACTCCTCCTGATCAATAGGACCCCGTTTCGATCGTACATGGTCGAACACAAGTCCGTTTCCTCTGTTTTGCGGTACGCCAGACCCTTCCCGATGAACAGGACCCCGTTTGACCGTACGCGGTCGAACAGAAGGCCCGTTTGCTCCGTTTTACGGTATGCCAGACCTCGTTTCGGCTGTTCCATCCAAGCCGGTTGGCTCCCGATGAACACGATGTATTCCGTTGCCTCCCGATGAACACGATGCATTCCGTTGCCTCCCCATGAACATGATACAGTTTCTCCGTTCCGACCCAGCCGATTGGCTTACGATGAACAAGATTAGTCGTTGTACGCATTAGAGACTCCGCCTGTATGTACGAACGTAGCCGTATTTACTATCTTGCAGCATGGCCGTACGTACGTGTACACGATATAGATGGGACTGCGTGACATGCTACGTCGGCGCCTCTACTTCAACACGTGTCGCTCCTTACTCGGCCATGGTACGTCGCTACAGAGACACCAATCGACCGCTATCTACGTACACGTTCGTGGCCGGACAGATAATTCTACCTTTGCTTCAACCTGGTGGGTCCCAGCTATCAGGGGGTAAGAAGGCAGTTCCTTCCATGTGAAGATAAAGCCGATGGGTCCCAGCTGTCAGGGGGAACGTTTTTTTCGTGAAATACAGAGGCCCTTCCGTTAGGTCCGAGGTGTCAGGTGGAGGAATCATTATTTTGGGCGTAATAAGGAGGCACTTCCTTGCATGCGGCCATGGACCCAGCTGTCAGTCTCTCCACTCACAGTCCTCTTCTGATGGCTGTCGTTCGTTGACCGCGTTGACGACGCCGTACCGCCCGAGAGCACCAAGGTGGTGGACGACGGCGCGACCTAGGAAGGGAACGACCCGGGTCTGGGGAATACGTAGCAGTGGATGCCCACGCGGAGCGGAGTACGAGGGTTGACTGCTTCGGCTGCGGTTTGAGGCTGCCGTCTCCAGAGAATAACAGGGGGTGTGGGTGAGTAGAGGGAAGGCCTGGCCAGTAGTAGTATGGTCGGGCGGTGAGGCCTGCGTGGCAGCACAGCCGGCCACGGGTGAGGGAGTCCTGGATTAGGGGGTACTCGGACAGCCGGACTATATACTTTGGCCGGACTGTTGGACTATGAAGATACAAGATTGAAGACTTCGTCCCGTGTCCGGATGGGACTCTCGTTTCCGTGGAAGGCAAGCTTGGCAATTCGGATATGTAGATCTCCTCCCTTGTAACTGACTCTGTGTAACCCTAGCCCCCTCCGGTGTCTATATAAACCAGAGAGTTTAGTCCGTAGGACAACAACAATCATAATCATAGTCTAGCTTCTAGGGTTTAGCCTCTACGATCTCGTGGTAGATCAACTCTTGTAATACTCATATCATCAAGAACAATCAAGCAGGAAGTAGGGTATTACCTCCATCGAGAGGGCCCGAACCTGGGTAAACATCGTGTCCCCCGCCTCCTGTTACCATCCGCCTTAGACGCACAGTTCAGGACCCCCTACCCGAGATCCGCTGGTTTTGACACCGACAACGGGAGGCTAGAGCAGGCAGTACGGCGGGCACAGGTTTGGGCGGCTGGAGCAACAAGACCAGAGGTTGAAGATGCAGCTTGGCCATTGGATTAACATCAAACGTTCAGTGCAGCTAGAATCATTTATTACTAAGTTGACAAAGCCCTGCGTACGCGTTAACTTGGTAGGCCGACAAGTAAGCCTCCAAATCTGGTGGGTCCCAGCTAGGAGGGAATCAATATTTTTTCGCGTAATAAGGTGGCACTTCCTTGCGTGCAAAGATGTTTTCTGGTTTTTTTATTTCTTCTTTTTTCGAGTTAGAATAAAAAGAAAACAATTTAGGATCTTTGGTACAATCTATATTTTCACCAAAAGGATCATAATAAATCTGGTGGGTCCCAGCTGTCAGGGGAGGAAACTTTTTATTTCTGCATAATAAAGGAAGCACTTCCTTGAGTGCGAATATGTAGCTGGTGGGTGAAACCTGCCAGGGGGAGAAATTATTTGTTTTCGCATAATACAGGGGCACTTGCTGCATGCGGCCATGGGCCATGTGGGTCCCTACTGTCAGCCAATCCACATACATGCCTCATCCGATGGCTGTCGTTTGTTGACAAAGTTGACCACACCACGCCGAGAGAACCATACCAGTGAACGATGGCGAGTATTACAAAGGGAACGACTCGGAGCCAGCGAAGAGACAACAGTGGATGCCCACGCGGAGGGGAGTACAAGAGTTCACTGGTTCGGCTGTGGTGTGAGGTTGCTGTCGTCGGTGAACAACAGGAGGTGTTGGTGAGTAGAGGAATGGCCTGGACAGTGTTTTGGAGTAGAGTGGGCCGGTGAAGCCTGCACGGCAACACAGCCGGCCACGGGAGGCGGTAGCAGGCGGGACCGCTGGCGGTGGTTTGGTCGGCTGAAGCAAGAATATCTGAGATTGAAGAAGCACTACAGCCGTTGGATGGACATCCAACGGCCACTACTGCTAGAATCGTGTCTTGACTATAAGTTTACAAAGACTTCCACACGCCTTAGTAGGCCCACAAGCCTTCCGTACGCGTCACTGACTATAATTCTTAAAAAAGAAGTAGGCCCACAAGTGAGCATCACATCTGTGGAAGAGAACATATAGCCCATTTGCGATTTGTAATAGTGTACAACCCATTTTTGAATTCTAATGGAATTTACTACAACCCATTTACAATCTGTTAAAATTACAGCCCATTTTCTAGCCAGGACAATGATTAATAATTTAAACCAACCTCTCAAAACAGAATTCAACCAAAAATCCCACATTTTGATGGGATCTTAAAAAAATTTATTCCGAAATTTTGAGTCAGATTAAATATAATTTCAAAATAAATTTGTATTAGGTAAAAATCTAAAGAAATACTGCGCGCGCAATAAGTAATGAGATGAAAATTTCCAAATTCAAACAATAATATTTTTGAAACTAATTACCTGCTTGGTGCGTTTTTGTATATTTACAGCCCAATTTTTTATAGTTGCATCCCATTTATTATTTCTTAAAGCCCATTTTCTTGTTAGGCCTAATGCATCCCTCATAGGAAAGATTTACAGCCCAGCGGGGCGGAGAATAACAAGTTGGCGTGGGTTGGGTATTCCGCAAAAAAAGTATAGCTCGGCTAGCCATTTTCACGTTGAAAAAATAATATCTGGGCTGGATATTTAGTCGACATAAACTAATAACCTAGGCTAGATGGGCCACACCCCGCCCAGTTGATACCCTGCTCCTCTGAACAACAACAAAAACATCGCTCAAGGAAAACTCCGCTTGCACCTAAAAAAAGAATACTGCTCGAGCTGCTGGGTCCCAACTGTCGGCCGCTCCTTGTGCAATTCTCCCGTTTATTGACTATATAGGTTGACGATGGTGTGGGACCGTGATGTCAGGAAACCAGGAGGAAGCAAAAAAATTGAAGTTGTATATAATAAGGAGGAACTTGCATACATACGGCTATGGCTCTAGTGGGTCCCTATTATCATCCAGCCAAAATAAAGTCATCTCCTGATTCCACATGTTCGTTGACCATGTTGACAATGCTCGGCGCCACGGCGAGCACAACAACTCAAAGGACGATGAAGAGGGCCTCATGGGCCCTATGAATGGTCTGATACAGCGCCCGCTGCTCATTCAGGAAGCCAGGATCATCGGACACCTATGAGCACCTTCGAGAGACTGAGACGACATGAAACGGTAAGGCTGCGCTTGGGAGCTCTGGATTGTTTCACACCTGTATTAAGATACAAGTGTAATTTACTCGTCATCGGAAACAATGCATAAAATACAGGCGTAATGAAAACGAGGGCCCGAGGTCTGTAACAAAAACTGGCGAGTTACGCGTGTAATTTGAGAGACCAGTGTATATTTTACTGGTCGAAATCGACCAACCAAGCGCTTCGCCCAAGACCATCCACTTTTATTTACAAGCGTCAGTTTTACAAGCGGTTTGGTTGGAAAACGACGATCCAATCACGACCTAAGATGATGAGTTGGTCGGAAGATCATATGGTTTCACCTCTAACCTACCCGAGTTGTCATATAGGCTATGAACGAAACATAAGACAATGAACTTCTTAAGCACAGAAACAACAGAAGAGGATGATCTTCTTAACATGCAAATCATAGGCATTAGATCAACATGTAAAACAATATGAAGCATTATTCTCAGGAGGCACGGTGAACAGCTCATGATGCTGCATGCCACAACATTCCAAGCTCAACTTTGCAATCAAACTCACAAGGCCTGGCATTACATAGACAACACTAAGAACAAACTCTTAAAATACCTTACATAAGTCGACATTCATGTGACTATGCATCTCAGCAGAGTAAATATTTACTTCTGAACTGAAGACAGGAATGGGAAAAAATGATCGATGTTGCTCACAGCAAAGGGCGTCCCACTCAAAAATATCAAATGCATGTCTTCTGGCTAACATCAATGAGCGAAATTTCACAAGGTTTTCCAATTCCAATATATTAAACTAATGTCTTCTTGCTAACATCAATGATTAAACTTTGACAAGCTTTTCCCATTCAAAATATGTAATGCCTATGATTGTGGAAGGGGCAGGGTTTGTCATCTGATAGTCCAGTGGCTCAAGGTGACGGCGAATGATTAGAAAACCATTCGATGTATTGTCCATGATGAAGTATTATGGAGGACACGAACCATCTGAACATTTTGTGCAGTTCCACCGAAATCAAGCTGAGCATCCCAGTGGATTTCATATTTATATGCTGCAAGAAAACAAAGACACATCAGCATACACATGAATATTGGCCCCAGTATCAACCCACCAATCGGTGGACTAACAAACTAAAAGTACGGTAAACAGATTACCATACCAAGATGCCCCATCATTGTTGCTTAGAGTGACATTGACAGACTTGGAGTCTTGTCCTGCCTTCTTGGTACTTGTTTGGGCACTTGTTTGCCCAGTGTTCCTCCGAACCACAAGTAAAGCAGTCATCTCTCTTTTTGTCTTTCTTCTTACCCTTCTTAATGGCCGACGTTGGCAGCTCCATTCAAATAGATAGTCCGGTGGCTCAAGGTGATGACGAATGATTAGAAAACCATTCGATGTATTGTGCATGATGAAGTATTACGGAGGACACGAACCATCTGAACATTTTGTGCAGTTCCACTAAAATCAAGCTCAGCATCCCCGTCTACATAAATACAGAAAAAGGCGTGATGAATATAATAGTGGTACTAGTTGATTAAACATACACTTACAACTATAATCATCTTCATTATCATTAACAGGAAAAGATAGCAATACAATAGCTTGAATTAAACATTTATTCAAAACAATACAAAAAAATAAGTAGCACAACATAACAAAGCACAATCATGTGGATGAAGGCCGATACTGACCTCGTTTGTTACAGATGCGTCGGCAACTGACTTGGTCATACCTTTCCTTGTGGAGTGAATTTTGCACTCCACGTGTTGGTAAGTTGCCCATGCTCTCTGCATACTAGTCATGTCACCAGCGTCTACTAATACTCTGTAAAGCTTCTTGATCATTCCTTCTGTAATGTAGCGCAAAAAATGACTGCTTCTTTCTGCAAAGTGGTAAGACCAACTGGACCCACTAATGCAGCAGTTTGCCTTAGACACATTGGCTCCTTTTGTGCAGTTCAACTAAAATCAAAGTCGAAATAAAATCAATCTTTCATTTTGATATCCCTGTAAGCAACAATAGGTATAAGGGAAACAATTACTGATAAATAACGGTTGATGACTTGTATTCCCAGAAGAAAAACATCTACTGATCTACCTTATCTTAAGGGAAAACAAAGCAGGAGAGTTTCCCGACTACAGAACCTAAACGAACGAACGTTCGCTAAATAACTAAAACAAATAATAAATCGGGTTTTAAAGAAAAACCAAAAACTAAAAGAAAACCGGATTGGACCGGGGTGGCGGTTTTACCGGTCCACGGCGGTTCGACGTCGGCGGGAAATTCGGTGGCGGCGGGCGGATCTCCGGCGGCGCGGGGCGTTGGCGGCGTCGGCTCCGGCTGCTGCGAGGCGTGGCGCGGGCGGAGTGTGGCGGCGGTGGCTTAGCGGGGCGGCGGATCGGCAGTGGCGACGCTGCTTGTAGCGGCGTCGGCAGCGGCGGATCACAGCGGCGGCTGCGGCTTGCCGCTGCTGCTGCGAGAAGAGGGGGTGGGGCGCTATTTAAAGAGGGGAGGGGTGCGGCGGCTTGGGGAAGGGGCCAAGGCGAGGCTGCAGCTTGGGGAAGGGGCCAAGGTGAGGCGGCGGCGGACTCCACCCGGAGTCCGGCTCGGGGACGATGGCGTCGGCGGCCTGGGCTGGCTGGGCTGGGCGCGACCCAGTTCGGTCGGCCCGACCTAATTTTTTTTAAACTGACAACAAAAATAAAACAACCCACAAAGAATAAAAAAAAATATAGGCATATTATATATCAAAATTTTCAAAAAGAGATTTTCTAAAACATGAATCTTTTTTTAGTGGCAAATAAATTCCACAAAAATACAAAAGAGGCAAACAATGCTACAGTTGCCATAAAACCCAATAAAAATTATTTTTAAAATACCAAAATTATTTCAAATTTATTTCTCTCCATTTTTCTACTGTAGGGAATCATTTTACCCTATTTTCCAATTTTTTGTTGGAGAAAAATAATTTGAATAAGAACCAAATAACTCCAAATTGAAAGTGGGTTTCAAAATAACTTCAAAGGGACTTTCAATTTGATTCTTTGAAACTTCCAACTCTCTTTCTTAGCATTTGAAGAAGTCATTTTATCTTCTCTCATGAAAATCATTGAGTTGCATAAAGTTTCCGAATTTAAAATATTTCCAAATGGAATTCAAATCTTTTCAAAACCCTTTTTATTTATTTAAATGGAAGAAGTCATATCATCCTCACTCTAGGGTTTTGCGATGAAATGAATTTGAATTCGTGGGGATCATAAATGCAAGGTGAATGTTTGGGAAAGTTATTTCATTCCCTCTCATTCAACTTTCAAAAAGTTTCAAATTTCACTCAATTTCACCCAACAAAACACACAAGCAATCATACAATCAATCAAAACTATTTATTTAATATAACATTCCAGAATTTAGAATTTTGGGATGTTACAATTTTGTTCTAATTCACACTCACAATACTCTCTTGCTAATTAATACTGTGGATGATGAGACTCACGTCCTTCGATCCAAAAGTTAGAATTGCATTACAGTTTGCTTGCTTTTGTGAAAACCAAACTTCAAAATGGTTGGGATAGTTATGTGTTATTCTTGGAATTGAATTTTTTCTTCAGAAACAAACAAAGATTAAAAGATATGTGATATCTAAAGAAGTGTTTCGTTTTCAAGATCTAGTGAAGTGTTCAAGTATGTTTAAGACCGAAATGCATAAAATCCGGAAGAACGCCAGTCATGAGTTGATGGCGAGAACTTAAAGAGAAAGAACAACAGCAAAGGATGTAATGAGACTTACAGGCCTAGGGAAGTTCGGGGCTCATGCCACTCTTAAAAAGTTAGATGATTCTTCGGTTGAGTGGGAGGAATATTGAAAGTAAAACTATAAGAAGTTTAAAGTCAAGAAGAAAAGAAGGATCGAATGTCCAATGAGATGGAAATAGAACCAAGGTTGTATATTTGATATGGTCCAAGGTAATTTTCTTGATCCAGAGGATGCTAGTAAGTATGCAAACTTCAAGAGATCTAGTAATGATATGAAGCCGGCATAGTGGAGTTGGAATCTTTGTTTTGATGAATTGATCAAATGATATGATTCATCGATAGAAACAAAGATGCTTGTATTTACAAGAAAGTAAGTGGGAGCACGATAATATTTTTTTCTAAATACTATGTAAATATGACACATTGTTGATTGGGAATTATATAAATTTCTTGATAAAGTTTATGATTTTATTGAAAAATAGTTTTTCAATAAAGTACTTAGACAATTGTCGGTGTACAAAAGTAGGGATTCCTTTTTGTACCCCTTTACTCACTACAAAAAAAGACACATCCGTGACATTTTGGGCCGAACAATTTTTTTTTCTATCATACATATGACACTTCTATGACGATAATTGTGACAAAACCCGGTATCATCATAGATGTGGTGGGCTCCTACTTCTATGACAAAAAATCATGACAGAAAATGGGCTTTTCGTCCTGGGCGGGCCGGAGACGCAGCTGCATGACATTCTTTGGGCCGTCCATGACGGAAAAAACCGTGGTAGAAGCGAGGGGGAGGAAAATTTCGGGGAGTTCCCGGTTACGGTGGGAGGTCGAGGGCCGAGCGATGCACGTTTCTCTCGTACACGTACGCGCGTGTGTGCGAGGCGTTGGCTCTAACTGAACCCGAGCGAGGCCTTGGGCTCTAACTGAACCCGAGCGATTGCACTGCAGGCTACGCATTACTGAACCCAAGCAATCGATCGATGGCTGTTAACTGAACCCGATCGAGCGATTCCTTCGCTACTGCTGCTAACTGAAGCCGATCGATTGGATGAACAGTGAGTGTTGTGGGGGGGGGGGTGGATGAACAGTGAGCGGTGGCGTTGCCTCTGGATGAACAGGACCCCATGGTGTGGAGGGCTGGATGAACAGTAGACGGTGGAGGGGTGCCTGTGGAGGGGTGGTTGAACAGGACCCCACGGTGTGGAGGGCTGGATGAACAGTAGACGGTGGAGGGGTGGTTGAACAGTAGCCGGTGGAGTAGCGCGCGGTGGAGGCTGAATGAACAGGAGCCCGTGGAGGCTAGAGGAGGTCGACGGTGGAGATGAACAGTATCCCGTGGAGTCCCGTTTTGCGGTACGCCACACCCCTCCCGATGAACAGGACCCCCGTTTCGACCGTAGGAGGTCTGTTTCGTCCGTTTTGCGGTACGCCACACCCCTCCCGATCAACAGGACCACCGTTTCGACCGTAGGAGGTCCGTTTCGTTCGTTTTGTGGTACGCCACACCCCTCCCGATCAACAGGACCCCCGTTTCGACCGTAGGAGGTCCGTTTCATCCGTTTTGCGGTACGCCACACCCCTCCCGATCAACAGGACCCCCGTTTCGACCGTAGGAGGTCCTTTTCCTCTGTTTTGCGGTACGCCACACCCCTCCGGATCAACAGGACCCCCTTTTCGACCGTAGGAGGTCCGTTTCCTCCGTTTTGCGGTACGCCACACTCCTCCCGATCAACAGGACCCCCGTTTCGACCGTAGGAGGTCCGTTTCCTCCGTTTTGCGGTACGCCACACCCCTCCCCATGAACACGACACATTCTGTTGCCTCCCCATGAACACGACGCATTCCGTTGCCTCCCCATGAACACGACGACGACGCTATTTCTCCGTTCCGACCCAGCCATGTACACGAGCCCTCGCCGTACGTATGCGCGAGTAGGCGTTCGAGACCCTGCCCGTATGTACGTACGTGGCCGTATTTTCTTTCTTGCACCCTGGCCGCTGTACATACGTGTACATGCTACGTGCACGCCTCTACTATGACACGTACGCGCCTCTACTACGACACGTGCGCGCCTCTACATCGACCAGTATATATGTACGTACACGTTCGCGACCAGAATGACAACGCTACGTACGCTTCGACCAGGTGGGTCCCGACTGTCAGGCACTTCCTTGTCTACAAAGATGTAGCTGGTGGGTCACAGCAGTCAAGGGGGCAAATCGTTTTGGTTTTTTTTGCCCGTACGCACTTCCTTGCATGCGAAGATGTAGCTGGTGGGTCCCAGCAGTTAGGGGGGCGAATCATTTTTTTTCCAGACGCACTTCCTTGCGTGGGAAGGTGTAGCTGGTGGGTCCCAGCAGTCAGGGGGAAACTTTTTTTCACGAAATACGGTGGCCCGTCCGGTGGGTCCCTGCTGTCAGGTGGAGGAATCATTATTTTCCGCGTAATAAGAAGGCACTTCCTTGCTGCCACCGTGGACCCAGCTGTCAGCCTCTCCACATACAGTCCACGTCCGATGGAAGTCGTTCCTTGACCACGTCGACCACGCCGCGCCGAGAGAACCAGGGCGGTGGACGACGACAAGGCCTAGGAAGGGGACGACGCGGAGCCGGTGAAGGCGCGGCAGTGGATGCCCACGCGGGGAGGAGTATGAGGGTTCACTCGTTCGGCTGTGGTGTGAGGCTGCCGTCGCCGCAGGGCCTGGCCAGCGGTGGGAATAGTAGGGGCGGTGAGGCCTCCGTGGCAGCACAGCCGGCCACGGGAGGCAGGAGCAGGCGGCACGACCTGCGCTGCTTTGGGCGGCTGGAGCAAGAAGACCAGAGGTTGAAGAAGCACTATGGCCGTTGGATGGACATCGTACGGTCACTAGAGCTAGAATCGTTCATATTGACTAAGTTGACAAAGCCCTCCGTCCCCGTCAACTTAGTTGGCCCACAAGTCAGCCTCCCACCAAGGTGGGTCCCAGCTAGCAGGGGGAGTATTCATTTTTTTGTGCGTAATAAGGAGGCACTTCTGGTGGGTCCGAGCTGACAGCGGGGGGAACGTTTTTTTCACAAAATACGATGGCCCATCCGGTGGGTCCCAGCAGTCAGGGGGGAAACATTTTTTCATGAAATAAGTGGCCCGTCCGGTGGGTCCCCACTGTCAGGTGGTGGAATAATTATTTTGCGCGTAATAAGGAGGCACTTCCTTGCGGCCGCCGTGGACCCAGCTGTCAGCCTCTCTAGATACAGTACTCTTCTGATGGAAGTCGGTCGTTGACCACGTTGACCACGCCGCGCCGAGAGCACCAGGGCGGTGGACGACGGTGAGGCCTAGGAAGGGGACGACGCGGAGCCGGGGAAGACGCAGCAGTGGAAGCCCGCGCGGAGAGGAGTACGAGGGTTCACTGGTTCGGCTGCGGTGTGAGGCTGCCGTCGCCACAGAATAACAAGGGGTGTGGGTGAGTGGTGGGATGGCCTGGCCAGCGGTGGGAGTAGTATGGGGGCGGTGAGGCCTCCGCGGCAGCACAGCCGGCCACGGGAGGCAGGAGCAGGCGGCACGACCGGCGCTGCTTTGGGCGGCTGGACCAAGAAGACCAGAGGTTGAAGAAGCACTACGGCCATTGGATGGACATCGTACGGTCACTGAAGCTAGAATCATTTATATTGACTAAGTTGACAAAGCCCTTCGTACGCTCCAACTTAGTAGGCCCACAGGTCAGCCTCCGAAACGGTGCGCCCCAGATGTCAGCGGGAGGAAACATTTTTTGGGCGGCCGAAGCTAAGAATATCCGAGATTGAAGAAGAAGCACGACATCCGTTGGATAGACATCCAACGGCCACTGCTGCTAGAACCGTGTGTTGACTATAATAAGTTGACAAAGCCTTGCATACGCGTCAACTTATTTTTTTAGGGAACGCGTCACTTAGTAGGCCCACAAGTGTGTGGCAGAGAACTTATAGCCCATTTGCGTTTTGTAAGAATGTACAGCCCATTTTTGAATTCTAATGGAATTTACAACAGCCCATTTACAGTTTGTTAAAAGTACAGCCCATTTTCTAGCTAGGACAACGATTAATAATTTCAACCAACCGTTGAAGATAGAATTCAGTAAAATTTCCCGCATTTTGATGGGATCCGAAATATTTTTATCCCAAAATTTCTAGTCAGATTAAATATAAATTTGTATTACGTAAAAATCCAACGAAACATTGCGCGCGCAACAATGAAAATTTAAGATTTTCAAAATCCATAAATAATATTTTGTAAACTAATTTCGTGTTTGGTGCATTTTTTATAGTTACTGCCCAGTTTTTATAATTACATCCCATTTATTATTTTTCTAAGCCCATTTTCCTGTTAAGCCTAATGCTTCCCTCCTAGGAAAGATTTGCAGCCCAGCCGGGTGGAGAATAACAAGTTGACCTTGCCTGGGTATTCCTCAAAAAGACGTATAGCTGGGCTAGCCATTTTCATCTTGAAAAAATTAGTATCTGGGCTGGATATCTAGCCTGGGCTAGACGGGCCACAGCCCGCCCAGTTAATACCCTGCTCTCCTCTAAACAACAACGAAATCATCGCCAAGAAAAACTCTGCAGTGCTCACGCCTCCAAAACACAAATACTGCTCGAGCTGCTTGGTCCCAGCTGTCGGCCGCACCTTGTGCAATTCTCTCGTTTATATTGACTACATAGGTTGATATTGGTGTGGGACCGTGATGTCAGGAAACCAGGAGAAAGCAAAAAAATATAGTGTGTGAAGTACTTCCGATAATTTACTAGTCGAAATCGACCAACCAAGCGCCTTCGCCCGAGACCATCTGCTTTAATTTACAAGCGTCAGTTTTACAAGCGGTTTTGGTTGGAAAACGATGATCCAATCACGGCCTAATATCATGAGTTGGTCGGAAGATCATATGGTTTCACGTCTAACCTACCCGAATTGTTGTATAGGCTATGAATGAAACATCAGACGATGAACTTCTTAAGCACGGAAACAACAGAAGAGGATGATCTTCTTAACAAGCAAATCACTGGCATTAGATCGACATGCAAAACAATACGAAGCATTATTCTCAGGAGGCACGGTGAACAGCTCGTGATGCCGCATGCCACAACATTCCAAGCTCAACTTTGCAATCAAACACAAGGCCTGGCATTACATAGACAATATTCACAACAAACTCTTAACACAGGAATATCTCAGCAGGGTAACTATTTACTTCTAAACTGAACACAGGAATAGGAAAAAACACTCGACGCTGGTCACAGCAAGGGCGTCCCACTCAAAAATATCAAATGCATGTCTTCTGGCTAACATCAATGAGCAAATTTTGACAAGGTTTTCCAATTCCAATATATTAAACTAACGTCTTCTTGCTAACATCAATGATTAAACTTTGACAAGCTTTTCCCATTCAAAATATGTAATGCCTATGATCGTGGAGTCCTGTCGTAGCTTCTTGTACTTGTTTGGGCACTTTTTGCCTAGGGCACTCCACGTGTTGTTAAATTGCCATTGGTCTCTGCAGACTAGTCATGTCACTGGTGTCTAATAATACTTTGTAAAGCTTCTCGGTCATTTCTTCTGTAATGTAGCGCAAACAGTGACTGCTTCTTTCCGCAAAGTGGAACGACCAACTGGACCCAGTAATGCAGCAGTTTGCCTTGGACACATTGGCTCCTTTTGTGCAATTCAACTAAAATCGAAGTCGGAATAAAACCGAGCTTTAATTTTGATATCCCTGTAAGCAACAATAGGTATAAGGGAAACAATTACCGAGAAATAACGGTTGATGACTTGTACTCCCAGAAGAAAAGCATCTACTGATCTACTTTATCTTAATGGGAAACAAAGCAGGAGAGTAGCAATTCTCAATTAGTGTGATTCATTCATATTAACTGAGACATTATCATAACAATGCCTTGTTTCAACATGTATAAAGAACGACAAAGCAGAAAAGTACCATTCCTAAAAGAATGCGATTGATTCATATTAACAGAGACATTATCTTAACAATACCTTGGTTAAACATGTAGAAAGAACTACAAAGCAGGATAGTACCATTTGTAAAACACTATAATTGATATATAATAACAAATCCATTATCTCAACAATACATTTCTTAAACATGTACTTCGGCCGATCCCTATCATAAATGGTACTCCCGCCGATCCCTAACAAGTGTTGCAGTTTTGAACTAAGATTCAGTAGTAAATTCTGAGAGTGGCATTGCTTAATTTTACAAGCGACATTAGATTAACAAAAAGCATAAACAGTTCCAGGGGAGAGTGGGCGCAACAACACCATGTGCTTCCATCTACTTATAAAGGGGGTGATGCAGAGTTTGTTGTAACAAAGCAACAAGCATCATGTCTGGGTTGGTCCCATTTTTGTTCACTACTTAATGGGAAAAGACAGCAATACAATAGCTTCAATTCAACATTTATTTAAAACAGTACCAATACAAGTAGCACAACAACTCAAAGCACACTGCACCATCATGTGGATGAAAGTCGGCACTGACGTTTCTTGACCAAGATTTGAAACAACATGTGAGGAGGACCTGAAAGAAATCTCAACACATATATGGAAATCTGATCTCCTTTTGTGTAGTTCAACCAAAATTAAGCAAAGTCGCCGGTCTGACATTCAAGTTGAACTGCACAAAACACTCTTAAAACAAAAGTGTTTCGCGTAGCCAAGCAAAATGTCGCAATAGCAACAAGTTGAATAGATATCCCTGTTTTAACAGAGGCAAAAAAGGAAAAAATTACTGGCCAACAAAGGAGGATGAAACATGCGGCCACAAAAAGAAGCATCTACCTTATCTTGATGGAAAACAAAGTATAGGAACGTAGCATTTCTAAAACGGTCGCATTGATTCATATTAACAGAGAAATTCTCTTAAAATAGTTCAGTAGTTAATTATGATAATGGCATTGCTTAATTTTACCAGCGACATTCCATTAAGAAAAAAGCATAAACAGTTCCAGGGGAGAGTGGGTGCAACAACACCATGTGCTTCCATCTACTTATAAAGGGGGTGATGCAGAGTTTGTTGTAACAAAGAAACAAGCATCATGTGTGGGTTGGAACAATTTTTGCTCACTTAATGGTAAAATTCAACATTTCTCCAAAATAGTACCAATAAAAGTAGCACAACATCTCAAAGCACACTGCACCATCATGTGGATGAAAGTCGGTATAGACTTTTCTTGACCAAGATTTGAAACAACTCGCGAGGAGGATTTGAACGAAATCTCTCAACACATATATGGAAATCCGATCTCCTTTTGTGTAGTTCAACCAAAATTAAGCAAAGTCGCCGGTGTGACATTCAAGTTGAACTACACAAAACACTCTTAAAACTAAAGTGTTTTGCGTAGCCAAGCAAAATGTCGCAATAACAACAAGTTGAATAGATATCCCTGTTTTAACAGAGGCAAAAAAGGAATCAATTACTGGCCAATAAAGGATGGTGAAACATGCGGCCACAAAAAGAAGCATCTACCTTATCTTGATGGAAAAGAAAGCATATGACAGTAGCATTTCTAAAACGGTTGCATTGATTCATATTAACAGAGAAATTCTCTTAAAATAACATTCATTAAAAATGTAATTTACTTTTAACAATGGCATTGCTTCAATTTACTAGCGGCATTCTTAGATTAACAACAGCAAAATAGTTGTATGGGACATGGGACATGCCACCACCATGTGCGTCCACACGTATAAATGGGTGATGCAGAGTATGTTGCCAAGCAACATATCTACGTTTGCCCCATATTTGTTCTCTTTGAACCTTTTTTCCTATGTGAGCGCAGCAAATCTGGTCCTGCACAAACTACCTGACCCCCTAGTTTCTTTCCTTTATCAACAAAGAGATAGGTTCCTTACAGATGTGTGTACTGGGTTACCCCCTTTTTCCCTTTTCGACCAACAAAGTGGCTGGATAGCCAGTCTATACTACTTTCCCTCCCTCCTTTCCTCATTGAACCACGTCCTAGATTCATGCTGCACCCCACCCGACCCTTCTTTCCTCTCTGAACCAAGACCTAGATTCGACTACAGAATTGAACAAGATCCGCATGCAGCTAGAGCAATGATGGTTTCAAAGAAAGTTATAACTTACGGTCATCGGGATATGGCTAGGCATGCGGCGGGAGGCCAGATCTGCTCACACTACGTATGACAACGAGGAAGAAGGGGTCGGTGGCCATCCTATTTAACCAGGCATCATATATTTGAATGATATTTTGCCCATCTTTTTCTTCATTACATTTCCATTTGTCGACAATGTTTGTACATTAAACTACTCTTCCTGTGAATCAGCCATTTGAGTGGGTGATGGAAAAATCTGGAGCGAAAACAAGGCCTTCAGAGCAGACAGTGCTACCCGTCGAAGCAGATCTCTTGCTGGGTCCCAATAGCTCCTCAGAGATGGATTCAGAGACAGAGGACCAGTCCTATTCCCCCACCGAGGTGTATGTTCTAACTTGGCACGGTTATACTGCTCATATCATGCATATGGTGTCTTGCATTGCATAGTTTAGACATCATATATACAGTATTCAACACCATGTTCTTAGTTCAGACATCATATATGCGAATGCCATCTGCTTAGCATATAAATCACATATGTGAATTAGATCATGTGATCCTGATTACTTAGATAACATGTATGTGAATTATGTCATGCGATCCTATTTAGTTAGTCATCATATCTTTGAATTATGTTATGCTATGCTATCCAGTTTAGATAGACATCATATATGTGAAATTATGTCATGTTATCCATTTTAGTTAAACAATATACATGTCAACTATTTCATGCCCTTTTTTTCCACACTATCTATTGCATCTGTCTCTCATACAATGTCTGTACATTCAACTATGTTTCCTGTTGATCAGCCATTTGAATTGGAGTGGGTGATGGTAGTATCTAGCGGAGTAAAAACACGGTCTTCAAATAAAACAGTGCTACCTCTTGGTGGATATAGCACCCCGGTTGTACATGCACGAGAACCAGCCCTACCACACATAACCCAGACTCTCGTAGATTGTACCCCTACTGCGATGGACAGAGAACCAGCTTCACCCAATCTAACCCCAATCTCAGCAGATGGTAACCCAGTTCCTGTTGACACATCACCATCTCCACCACAGGGCTCCCAAACAAGAACACTTAGTAAGGCAACTCCAGTGCCCAAAGCGCCAGTACTACGACTGCGAACCCCAACTCCACCAGTTAGTACACCTATTCCTGTGGAGGAAGCACAACCAGCCATTCATAGTTTAGCATCTATCGCATTTGATGTTGTTAAATCCTATGTGCATATCTTCCCATCATGGAAATATTATACTGAAGATGAAGGAAAATGCCAATTGCAGGTGTTTGTCCAGGAGTTATGTGTAAGTAATGTTATTCATGGCAATTACTTTGCTTTGTCCCATACATTCTACCTCCATGATGGTTATAATACAACAATTTTTCCCGTTTTTCTCTATAGAGAAGGACCGATTTGGAAACTCAGGATGAGATAACCTATGCTAATACCTCTGCTATCTTCAAGAATGCTTGGTGGCAGTATCGGAATTACCTGAAGAAAACATACTTCGCTGGCAAAGAAACTCATCAAATTCCCTTACGTTCTCCTGAGACACATTTATTGGACGATGACTGGGAACGCCTTAAGCTTGTTCTGTACTGATCCCGAACCAAGAATGTGGTAAGGTCTATGAGCTCATTTTTTGAAGTCTATATGCTTGCATCTTACTGTACTCTATTCATGTAGAACAAGTGCTTAAACCTAAAGAACAACTGTTCTCATTTAAGTTTCCGTTGCTATCATGCATACTTCTTTGCTCTTGTATCACTGTATTTACTCATACAAACTTATTTTAAAATTGAACGATCCAATTGAAACTCCAATGGCGCAATAGGTATGTTTACGCATGTTTCTTTAACAGGTTTGCTCTTATAAATAGCTCTGTTGATTTCAATTTCAATTGTGTATACAGTTGACTTCTCATAGCATGCACATTACTAGCATCACAACAAAGCTAATAGTGTTGTTGTACATGTAGACCCGTCGTACCCATCTGAAATCTTTTTGTGCTATGTAGTTTCCCACGCTTTGTATTCTTTCAGTGCTGCTTTCTCTTGAACTCATATGATTTGAACCGTGTCTCTATTTTAATTTAGCAAGACAATGCAGTGACAATAGGACATAGATATATGTTTGTGCGATGCATTTATAACGTACTACTTGGCAATAGAAGACTTGGTAGTTTAATCCTGTCCACCTTACTAATGAACTGGTTCACCGAAATGAGTTTCATATACTAGTACATGCTAAACCTGTTATGTGCCTGCTTGTTTCTTCTTTTAGAATGCTAACAGAATATTGGGGAAGAGTGCCTTATTATGCTATGGTGAAGGAAGTAATGCAGATAAGGTTCAGGATAGTGAGATATCCTTGTTGGTCTCCGACAAAGCTGATAAAACAGCTAAGGAAAACTATCTTGAAGACAGTGAGACAACCCCAAAGTCCTGTCTTGGTTTAGTGTTCGAGTTACTGGCCACTACCGCATGCACAAGCTATTCAAACTCACTGTCTGAATCAGTTCGGTTTCTTGAGTCTCAACTGCAAGATGAAAGACATCGATCAGCTTTGCTGCGACAAGAAGCGGAAGGACTGCAGAAGTCCTTGGAGCATTCGGATGCATACTTTCTAGTGCAACAACAAGCGTTGGAGGATTTTAGTGCCAAACAGGACAAAGCTAATAAGCTTGCTAAGCTTATTGCCAGCATTGTGGATACCCAGGATAACGTTTCTTGAGCTCTTCTGAAGTTGTTTCAGTTATGGACTTGTTTTGCTGTCGCGTTTATTTGCACCGGTGGCCAACTTAGACGGCCAGTGTATGCAATATGCTGCTCTTTTCCCTATATTTGCACTGGTGGTGAACTTTGATGCCTAGTGGATGTAATCTGTGTAATAGCCGTAATAGCCTAGCGTTAGTTGCTTGCTTATTTATTTCCTTATTGTCTTGTTTAGTTGTTTGCTTGTAGTCACTGCAGTTATTTTTTCGCGTTTTTCTAGTGGCCACAATAACCTATTTTTGGTAACTAGGCCACAATAACCATGGCAACACACGGACTATTGTAACCATGGGCCTTCTACGGGCCGTAGGCTCCATGGGCCTTCTACGGGCTGTAGGATCCATGGGATTTCTACAGGCCGTATGATCCATGGGCCTTCTACGGGCCGTAGGATCCATTGGCCTTCTACGGGCCGTAGGATCCATGGGCCTTCCACGGGGCATATAATCATTGCGCCAAACATGGGTCATACTATTCATGGACCATAATGGGCCGTTAATAGGCCATATTTGATAACGCTATGAAAATAGCCCAACGGGTTAACGGGCCACAAACGGGCCGAATGTAACCACGGGCTAAATTTGGCCCACAAACGGAACATGCCAGTAACGGACCGTAACTAATCAAATTCTAGAAATGAGCCCAAGAATAAATGGGCCCTTAGAAGGCCGAAAGTTAACACGGGCTAGAAACGACCGACGGAATAATGGGCCATTAATGGGTATAAAGCGATACACTATTCATTATCGGCCAGTTTCATCTCGGGCCTTTAATGGGCCCAGAGTTACAAAGGGCCTCATATGGGCCGAAAGACATCATGGGCCATACATGGGCCAGAAGTTACAACGGGCTGGAATCATATTGGACGGCCCAGATGAAGCTACTGGGCTTAATTCCGATAGGCCATAACGGGCCGTGAGTTAGCGGGCCGTAAATGGGCCCTATACAGACAGGCCATTAACAGGATTTCCATGGGCCGACCTATTACCTTTTGACCAAGTAAAACGGGCCGGCCTTTTCACCGGAATGGGCCTCTGTTGGGCGTGCCACGTGTCAACGTATCATAGGCGCCTCCTGTCCAATGAGTGGATGACATCTGTCCCAACGGTGAGCCAACACATGTTTCCTCCAGCCAATGAGAATTTTACACGTGGAAAATCCCCATTGGTCCGGGCTGTTAACGGGTTATCGGATCCAAAACCGGACCCGATAGCTTAACGCCGACCTCTTACGGTGGATGCCACGTGTCGGTTACCCTTGACGAAAGCACTTCCGTGACGCGCCATTTATTGTCATGGAAGTGGACACTTCCGTGATGATAATTTTGGTAATGTCATGGAACACTTCTACGACAGCACAGGTATGACTATCTTGATTCTGTCATAAAATCGTCATGGATGTACATGCATGATAGAAAACATGACCTACTGTGACAAACACGTATCATTGCGGAAGTGTATTTTTTTGTAGTGTGGTACACTACTAGAGGCATTCATGTAGAGTCTTATTGTTCTAGTTATTGAGTTGTAATTGATTTGTAAGTAAATAAAAGTGTAGAGCATTGTCCTAGTGAGGAAAGAATGATGGAGACTATGATTCCCCCACAATTCGGGATGAGGAACCGGACGAAAAATAGGCCAAAAAGAGCCTAACAAAAAATGAGAGAAGAAGAGAGAAGGGGCAATGTTACTATCCTTTTTCCACACTTTTGCATCGGAGTAGCGCCATGTTTTTCATATAGAGAGTCTCCTATGTTGTCACTTTCATGTACCAGTGGGAATTTTTCATTATATAACTTGGCTTGTATATTCCGATGATGGGCTTCCTAAAATGCCCAAGGTCTTCATGAGCAAGCAAGTTGGATGCACACCCACTTAGTTTTCAATTGAGCTTTCATACACTTCTAGCTCTTAGTTCATCCATTGCCTGGCAATCCCTACTCCTCGCATTGACAGCAAACTCATGGGCATCTCCATAGCCCGTTGATTAGCTGTGTCGATGTGAGACTATCTCCCTTGTTTGACTTCCCCTTATTTGATTTCTATCATCACATTCTATTCCACCCATAGTGCTATGTCCATGGCTCACGCTCATGTATTGGGTTGGGTTGAAAAAGCTGAAGCGCGTTAAAAAGTATGAACCAATTGCTCGGCTTGTCATCGGGGTAGTTCATGAATAATACTTTGTGGTAGGAAGACCAAGCATGACAAGATTATATGATTTTGTATGGATAGCGTTCTTTAGCATCTTTATTTTCAAAGGCATGATTGTTTGTTGGTATGTCTGAGTATTGATGTCTTTATAAAAAATTATAGACTATTGCTTTGAATCACTAGGATCTTAATATTCATACCGTAAATGAGACTAGGTACCATTCCACATCAGAAAATTTGTTTTATCATTTACCTACTCGAGGACGAGCAGGAATTAAGCTTGGGGATGTTGATACATCACTGACGTATCTATAATTTTTTATTGTTCCATGCTATTATAGTATCAACCTTGGATGTTTTATATGCTATCTTATATCATTTTTGGGACTAACCTATTATCCTAGTGCCCAGCGCCAGTTGTTATTTTTTGCTTTTCAGAAAATCAATATCAAACGAAGTCCAAATGGAGAAAAATCTTTGGATTAATTTTTTCTGGACCAGAAGGGACCCTAGAAGGTTCGGGAGAAGACTAGAAGAGCCACAGATGAGCGACAAGCTCACAGGGCGCGCCCTGGGGGCGCCCCTCGAGCTTGTGGGCCCCCATGGTACCTCTTGACCTAATTCTGCTTCTATAAATTCCCAAATATTCCCAACATACCATAGACCCACCCAGAACACTTTTTTTGCCGCTGCAAGTTGTGTTCTTTCGTGATCCCATCTGGAGGCCTTTTCCGGTACTTTGCCGGAAGGAGAATCGATCATGGAGGGCTTCTACGCCATCCTTTCTGCCTTCTGATGATGCGTCAGTAGTTCACCATATACCTACGAGTCCATAGCTTGGAGCTAGATAGCTTCTTCTCTCTCTCTCTCTCTTTGATCTTCAATACCATATTATCCTCGATGTTCTTGTTGTTCTATCCGATGTAATCTTATTTTGCGGTGAGTTTGTTGGGATCCGATAATTGTGGGTTTATGATCTGAATATTCATGAGAAGTAATTGAGTTTTTTCTGAACTTTATTATGCATGATTTTTATAGCTTTGTATTTCTCTCCGATCTATCTGTTTGGTTTGGCGAACTAGATTGATTTATCTTCAGTTGGAGAGGTGCTTTGTGATGGGTTCAACCTTGTGGTGCTCTATATCCCAGTGACAGAAGGGGACAAGACACATATTTGTATTGTTGCCATTAAGGGTAAAACGACGGGGTTTTTTCATATTTATTGGGTTTACTTTGTATATATCAGGTCATCTTGCTTAAGGCATTACTCCGTTTTTCATGAACTTAATACCATAGATCCATGCTGGACATTGGTCGATTGGTGGAGTAATAGTAGTAGATGCAAGCAGGAGTCGGTCTACTTGTCTCGAACGTGATGCCTATATACATGATCATTGCCTTGTATATTGTCATAACTATGCGCTTTTCTATCAATTTCCCAACAGTAATTTGTTTACCCACCGTATGCTATGTGTTCGAGAGACAAGCCTCTAGTGAAAACTATGCCCCCCCGGGTCTACCTAAATCATATTAGGAAAGCCTAAATTCCTTTGCTGAAATTTTATCTCTTTTTGCAATTTATCCATCTACCTATACAAAATTTGATCCTTGCAAGTGACAAGTTCAAGGGGATTGAGAACCCTCTTGCCCACGTTGGGTGCCACTGGTACGCGTCAGTGCTATTCAAACGGGTTTTAACCCCTTTCCGCGACGGCACTTGGAACCGTCACCAAGTGAGTGTGGGCGATAGGGGGGTCCTTCCCACACGACCCAGAAACCGTCGGGGATATGCCCTCCTGGCACACACGCTCGGCAAAATGAGGTCGTGTGCGACCGACGAGCGCTTAAATACGGAAATACGGACAGTAGAGCTAAAAAATACAATTATACAGGCGAAATTGTTTCTGGTCGCAAGTACATCCCACATAGTCAGTCCCTGCTAAACATTTCTGTTCATATGTACATCCCACACAGTCGCTCCAAGGAAAACGTTTCTGTTCATAGGTACATCACACACAATTTTCCCGTTAATTCGTTTGCGTTATTGAATGTATCACACACGGTCCGTAGAAGAAACTGTGTGGCAAATGTTGTCCATCACACACAGTTTTTATGTGGTAAATGTTTGTGCAAGGTGGCCTACCGCAAACAGTTTTCAAGAGAAAGTCATGTGTGATTGTTCATTCATCCAACACGGTTTATTCCTAGAAACTGTGTGCGTTGCCTGAGGTCATCGCCCACGGTATTTTTTCAATAACCGTTTGCAATAGCAAAACCCAATTAGCATGCTAATTCGCCATTAGCAGGCTAATTGCCATATTATTGATAATCCATTTATTAATCTAATTGACATTCATATTTAGCACATAATATATTTCATTTCCATATCAAGGAAGCAGAATTTCATAATTGAAATACATCAGAGTACAACATGATATAGCTTCAACACTCAGCTACCCCATTACACAACTGCACCAGCACCAAGTTTCACATGCAACACGTAGAACCTTTCGAAATTAGCATCATAGATGGTATATAGACAGATGCATCTCATCTGGAAAACTGCTGAAGCGGAAGGCGAATATTGAGCCTTCATTCATGTTGAAGGTCTTTGCAACTTTAGGCCAGTGCTTGTGGATGATTGACCGTTCGTCCTTCGTCCTCTTCAGGAACACTTCAATATTGAACCGTGGGTGTTGTATGAAAACCTTCCTCGCCTCCTGACCATAGAGGTGGTTTGAGAGGTAATCATCAGTGAACTGCTTTGTAAAGGCCTGAAAACAAGGATGTGCATAAATATCTTCTCTATATTGGAAATGGGGCAAAGGAATAAAAAAAGGCAAGGTATAATAGTTAGTACCATCTTGTAGTGAACTGATGTCTGCTTCATTGTGCAGACAAAGATCTTGTTATTTTTTGTCGCTAATTTCTTTATCCTAACAATCTTTCTGAGTTTCTTAATTTGATTGATATTCATGGACAACTCATTTCCCCATATGCAAAAAGGGTCGAACAGTGGGTCAAAACCTCTGATAGCAGGACCTACATGTGCAAGACCAAATTGTTAAAAAAATATTAGAATGGTTCCTGCAATTGCACAATAATGTGCTATTAGACAACGGACCATGCACGCGCTAACCTCGATTGTAAACCTCATTGCTTCCCATTGTTTCCCTGCAACACATATAAGGTAGTTAGTCATCAGGTTAAGGGTTCGCATGCTATCAGTAAAATATGTTGATGAAAAATAAGCACATTGCAGATTCATCAGATTAATTTAAGCCACATGGAAAACCCATTTATCCAAACCAAGCATGATTAAGAACTAGGAAATATAGCACTTGTATATGTTTCTCATGTATTAAGTGCAGCCAAATTCGATTTATTCCTCACATGCACAACAATACAAAATTCTACCCACGACAATTGGACATCGCATTGCAGAATTGAACCAAGCAGTTAACTAAACACCACGACAAATGAACCAAACATTAACTGAGCAGCACATTGCACAATATAACATACTCCTAATAGAATATCAGACAGTTAACCAAACAGTTAACTACAGCCAATTGTAGAAATTCTATTTGTTTCTCATGTATTTACTACAACCAAATTCAATTTATTCCTCACATGGTATACAATAACATAATGCACCCACAACTATTGAACATCGCATTGTAGAATTGAACCAAACAATTAACTAAACACCACAACACAAATGAACCAAACGTTAACTGAGCACCACATTTCACAATGTATAACCAAACCAAGCATGCTTGACAACTTTGAAATATAGCAATTGTATTCATTTCTCATGTATTTTGTAAAGATAAATTCAATTTATTTCTCACATGGAAGACAATAAAAAATTGCAGCCTGAAGAATTGAACATCACATTTGCAGAATTGAACCAAATAGTTAACTGAAGACGACAACTAATTAACAAAACAGTTAATAAGTGAGCACCACACTGCACGACATATACAATATATACACTAGAGCAACATATTGCATGGTAAAATTAGATAGCACAATTCACTAGAATTTCTGAAGGAAAGGCAGGAGCAGCACACACAACGGGTAAACTAAGCATGCTTAACCGGCGTAGCTAGCAAATGGCAAGGTGATCCTCCAAGATCTGGGGGTCGGCACGAATGGCAGCCATCGCGACCTCATCTGCGCGTGCGGCCGCGATTTGCTTCTCCACTGCCAAATGCTCCTTGAGATCCTGGCTATACTGCGTGCACCATGGCTTAGGGCGGCGCTTATTTGGTGGAGGGGTCGGTGATTTGGGTTGAAGGTGTAGCGCTCGCGCAGGCGCTCGGGGCATGTGGGATGTGGAAGGAGGAGGAGCATGGGGGTCGGGTGTGGATTACCTGCCTGGATAGACGAGGCCGAGCAGCGTGAAGGAGGGTCGCTGATGAGGAGGCAGCACTGCAAGCAAGGAGTGAAGGTTTCAACTTGGAAAGGAAGGCAGAAACAGGGGAAATGTGGCTTTTGGTAAAGGGAAGGGGGCGGGGAGGTAGATATTTCGGCGGAAGCTGAAAATTTGGAATCGCTTCAGCGAAAAAACTGGCGCGCAAAGTGTCATCAGACACGGTCCCTTATTCATAACTGTGTACGATATGTGAACATCACAAACGATTCAGATAGCTTAACCCGTGTGTGTTGAGTTTGAACATCAAAAATTTTGGTTCGAATTTCCTGGTTACAGTGGTCATCCTCGTCATTGCATAATTTGGGTACACAAAAGAGACTACAACACACCCACACTTCTTAATCGAGCAAATTAAGCAATTAAATAAAGCTAGCTGACCTAAACATTACTCTAACAAATTAAAGACCGGCGCTCTTAATAAACAAGGAGTACTAGTACGGCTGGTGCTCGTCGATCGCCGCCGCCTCCATGTCCAGCTCGCGCCCGACAGTCTCCTAAGGAAGGGGCTCCATGGCATCCATCGCACCATACTTTGCAAGCATCTCGCCATCCGCGTCCGCCATCTCTTTGGGAAAGGCCGCAAGCTGGGCGTGGGTGGAAGCGATCTGGGTTTGGACGGGCTCCGTCGTCACAAGGTATGCGGCGGATGAACGGACGGCTGCTCGAACGCTCTCAGCTATTCCCAGCTCTTCGGCCATGGGTTGCCGACCGTTGTCGGAGAAGCTTCGTTCGATTTGTGCGGTGACCGTCAGGAGCTGGGCGTGGGCAGCCTCAACATGGTCATGGGCGGCCTCCATTAGGGCTAAGGCCGCCGCTGCGGAACGGACAGCTGCTGTGCCGCTCTCGCCAGTTGCTATCCCCGAGGCAGATGTTGCTGCCGCCACCTGAGAAGCAACAGCGGCTGTTTGGGCTGCCTTTGCCGTCCGGTCGCAGATTGCGGCCGCGCAAATGCACCTTGTTAGCACGCGCATGCCGGCTGCGGCCGCGCTCTCGCCGGAGTGGGCCACCGAAGTTGCCCTCACGACGCGGGTCCACGTGCCCATCTTTCACCGGCGACGATTGAACAGTGAAATGATATTTGGGGAGCAAGCTAGTGTTCTTGAGACGCCGGCTGTGGACTGTAGCCGACGCACTTTCTCGCGTAAGCCATAGGCATACTATACACCGACGATGCTCCAGGATATTTTGTGCTGCATCTCACATGGTTGGTGATAATAAACTGTGTGCGATCTACTTGATTTTTCATCATGATTTGAATTACATAATGGGGTCACAGCGGCAATGGACGGAGTTTGAATTGCTAGACCTTTTATCTGGAGTGAACATGCAACTATATGTGTGTCGTAAAAGAATTGGAATTATTCAGGGTTCGTTTGAACATTTTATACATTAAATAGGTTTTCTAGCCATTTCAGGTGCACAATTCAAAATTAAACTACATGCACATGCTCCGGTGCACCAACATGGGTGGTAAAATCATATATGTGTCCATGGGTTTATGCTTATCTTCCATGCAAGAAATGGGGATGAAATTCGAACACCATGGCACGGTGGCTCTCCAGCAAAAGTCGACGTACTTGCTTTTGTAATTCTAGTAAATCCAAAATTCGTCCAAAATTCATGAAACTTGGCATGCTATCATGGAGCAGAATCAAAATGCCGTGGTAAAATTTTTTGTCCCATTTGGGGCAGGTTTGGGTATAAGCTTCTCATAAACCAAAGCTTCTCACAACAAGTGTGATGGTTTCGGTAGGGAACGTTTCACCTTTCTGGACGAAACGATATCTGTTGCCTCTTCTCAATTTCAAATTTTTTCCTAGTGTCAACATAGAACAACAGGAGTGTTGTGTCAACTTTTGGGATTTTTCGGGGTTCGCTTGGACATTTTTATACATTAACTAAGTTCTCTATGCATTCATGTGCATAATTCAAATTTGAACTACAGGCACATGCTCTAATGCATATAAATTAGTTGAAAATTCAAATCTGTGTCCTTGGTTGCCTGCTTAGGTCCCATGCAAGAAATGGGAATGAATGTCAAACACCCTGCCACCGTCACTCGGTTGCAAACATTGAGATATCTGGTTTTTAAATTCTAGTAAATCAAAAACTTGTCTAAAATTCATGAAACTTGGCATGCTATCATGGAGCGGCATCAACATGCCGTGGTAATTTTTTGTCCCATTTGGGGCAGGTTTGGGTATATGCTTCTCACAAACCAGAGCTTCTCGCAACAAGCATGATCGTTTCGATAGGGAACGTCCCACCTTTGCGGACGAAATGATATCCATTGCCTCTTATTGCTTCCAAAAAATTTCTCGTGTCAACATAGAACAACAGGAGTATTGTGTCAATTTTTGTGATTTTTCGGGGTTCGTTTGGACATTTTTATGCATTAACTGAGTTTTCAATGCATTTATGTGCATAATTCAAATTTGAACTACATGCACATGCTCCAGTGCATATAAATTGGTTGAAAAATCAAATCTGTGTCCTTGGGTGCATGCTTAGGTCCCATGCAAGAAATGGGAATGAATTTCAAAGAGCAGTGCACCGTTGATTGCCAGCAAAATGTTGAGATACTTTATGTTTAAATTCTAGTAAATCCAAAACTCGTCTGAAATTCATGAAACTTGGCATGCTATCATGGAGCAGCATCAACATGCAGTGGTAAAATTTTTGTCCCATTTGGGGCAGGTTTAGGTATATGCTTCTCACAAACCAGAGCTTCTCACAACAAGCATGATGGTTTCGGTAGGGAACGTCCCACCTTTGGGGACGACACGATATGCATTGCCTCTTATTGCTTCCCAAATTTTTCTCGTGTCAACATAGAACAACAAGAGTGTTGTGTCAATTTTTGTGATTTTTCGGGGTTCGTTTGGACTTTTTTATGCATTAACTGAGTTTTCAATCCATTTATGTGCACAATTCAAATTTGACTACATGCACATGCTCCAGTGCATATAAATTGGTTGAAGAATCAATCTGTGTCCTTGGGTGCATGCTTAGGTCCCATGCAAGAAATGGGAATGAATTTCAAACAACAGGGCACCGTTGATTGCCGGCAAAACGTTGAGATACTTTATTTTTAAATTCTAGTAAATCCAAACTCGTCTATAATTCATGAAACTTGGCATGCTATCATGGAGCGGCATGAATATGCCGTGGTAATTTTTTTGTCCCATTGGGGGCAGGTTTGGGTACATGCTTCTCCCAACCAGAGCTTCTCACAACATGCATGATGGTTTTGGTAGGGAACATCCCACCTTTGGGGACGAAACGATATCCATTGCCTCTTATTGCTTTCAATTTTTTTCTCGTTTCAACATAGAACAACAGGAGTGTTGTGTCAATTTTTGTGATTTTTCGGGGTTCGTTTGGACATTTTATGCATTAACTGAGTTTTCAATGCATTTATGTGCATAATCCAAATTTGAACTACATGCACATGCTCCAGTGCATATAATTGGTTGAAAAATCAAATCTTTGTCCTTGGGTGCATGCTTATGTCCCATGCAAGAAATGGTAATGAATTTCAAACACCAGAGCACCGTTGATTGCCGACAAAACATTGAGATACCTGGTTTTAAAATTCTAGTAAATCCAATACTCGTCTGAAATTCATGAAACTTGGTATGCTATCATGGAATGGCACCCGACATGCTGTGGTATTTTTCGTGTCCATTTTGAGAGAAGGCACACTCGAATAATGACAGCCAACAAAGGCATTTTGAAAAATATTTGCCACTTTAATATCTCAAATGTTTGTATAATTCAAACCGTGTGCGTTCTGTTAACCATTCACGTGACGCCACGTGTCTTGGTTTTAATGGCTGTAGGAGGTGCCGTGCGAACAGCTGCTTGACCTTGACTGAACGGGATGCGTGCGAGCGCTGTCCGGTGCGCAAGCTAACTGAGAGGCGTGCATGCTGTCCTCCAATGCGCAGGCTCACCGGGAAGCATGAGAGCTGTATGCTGCGCAGGCTCACTGGGAAGCGAGACCTTTGACTTCCATGGCCACCCGCCTTCCTCTCCGTGCACGCGCCCCCCTCAGCGGCATGGGACGCCGCCGTCGAGCGCTACCTCTCAGCGCCGCCAGCTGCCGTCCTCCCGCGCCCCGCCCGTCAACCCCCGGACGACATGATGCAAAGTGAGAGCAGGATTTGTGCATCTCTTCAACGCAAATGGTTCTTTTGGATGACCCGTGTGCAACCACTTACAAACAATTTGGTGCGCTTTGCATCTGCCATATTGGGTATGTTACCATTTGTCAAAATGGAAAGGTTGTCATTTGTTGATCTAGTAACATTGCCATTTGTCAACCTTGTAACACTGCGATTTATCAAAATATGAAGCTAAAAATCACTAGCAGTATCTAATTTTTGCAACTAAAATTCAGTAATTAAGCATATATTTCATTCATAGATTAAGCAGTCGTTCTTAATTTATACAAACAGTTCAACTCGACAGTTGAACCGGCCAAACTTTTCCCCAATTGTTGCCAACCACGTACTGAAATAGCTAGTTCAACTATATATACTAGCTAATTTTAAGTACGTTGTACAGTTCCACCACATTTATAGTCAGATGAACTGAACAAAATAGCCCCTAAATACTACTACTACTACTTCAGAGGGGCTTTGTACTACTTCCGACTGCCTCTCCTCTGCCGAGCGCGCTCAGTAAGAGGCAGAGGAGGAGGAGCCTACCGACGAGCTGGGCAACCGTAATACGGTGTCTGCAGCTGTTGCAGCCTCAGCGACGCTCACCTCGAAGGCCCTCTGCTGCTCCAGATGACCCCTCTCGAAGCGGTGGTTCTCCTCGTAGATCACCTGATTCCTCGCCTCTAAGGTGGTGTGTGCCACGGCCACGGCGGCGGTAAGGCTCTTTGCATGCTCGACGAGGCGCTCCTCCTCCTCCCGCAGGGACTCGGTGTAGCGCGCAAGGTCGCTGACGCACATGCGGGCATCCACCTCCGCCTCCCGCCGTCGGGCGGCGGTGGCGGAGCGGGTGATGACCCCGGCGGTCGATGGTGGGCTGGCAGCCACGGTGGCCGACGACGGGGTGGCGGCCATGACCACCACCTCCCGCCTTCGGGTCGCGGTGGCGGAGCGGGTGATGGCCATAGTGGCCAGCAGTGGGGTGGCGGCCACGACGGCCACCTCCCGCCTTCGGGCCGCGGCGGCAGAGCGGGGATGGCCCTGGCTTTCGACAGAGGTGTGGTGGCAACGGCGGCCGGCAAAAGCTGCCGACGGGCACAGGCGGCCGAGCATGTGGTGGGTGTTCCGCGCACACCCAACAGGGACGCCACGCGCACTAAACTACACTGGGGACTGCGCCGCCACCGCGGTGTAGCCTCCCAGCTGGAGCTGTCCTCTGACGACGGTGGAGTGGCTGAGCGACGACGACGAACCGGTGCCATTGGCGATTGTGGGAGAAGCAGACGAGATAAGCTACAAGGAGGGAGGGGAAAATGCGACGCAGGACTCGCCGGCTGTGAGAGTTTTTATAGTAGGCCGGTAAGCATTGGGATTTTGGGGGATTTTACCGAGTCGGGCGGGAAGCTTGCGCGGGAACCTGCGAGGTTGCGCGAGAACAGGCTCACCGACGATTCATTGGCACCACCGTTTGGCCAAAATAACGCCCCCGCGCGCTGCGCAAGCTTGCGCTGTAAGCCGTCTGCGGCAGCGGGGTGACAAGACGTGCGAGAGGAGGACGAAAGGCCACGTACACATACGGTTAATAAAAAAACATTTTTGATTTAATTACCTATTATACCCCCGTCCTGGTTTATAAGTATGATTTAACTAATAAAATAAGAATGCATGTCGCCAAAGATTATATAGTTGATTCGTATTTGAACATAGTTTCCAATTATATAATTTTTATAACGTGCATTAACATTTTGTTGGTTAAATTTGAGGGCAAAGTATGGCACAGAATATAAAGGGGACTATAGACTAGACAGAGGTGGCAGCACACGGCCGCTCTCTACGCGGCGACGCAACTGTCGGCCGGCTTGTAGGCGACCATTTCCTGCGTGTTCAACTGCTCTATGCGTGTGGTTGCTTGCGGTTCAGGCGGCCGCGACGCGCTCTGCTCGCGTCCCGCCGTGCGCGCTCAGCTCTTTGGTACGTCTCCATCGTATCTACTTTTCCAAACACTTTTGCCCTTGTTCCGGACTCTAACTTGCATGATTTGAATGGAACTAACCCGGACTGACGCTATTTTCAGCAGAATTGCCATGGTGTTATCTTTGTGCAGAAACAAAAGTTCTCGGAATGACCTGAAACTTCATGGAGATTATTTTTGGAAATAATAAAAAATATTGGCGAAAGAATCAAGGCCAGGGGGCCCACACCCTGTCCACGAGGGTGGGAGGCACGCCCCCTGCCTCGTGGCCCCCTGGTGCTCCACCGACCTCAACTCCAACTCTATATATTCGTGTTCGGGGAGAAAAAAATCAGAGAGAAGGATTCATCGCGTTTTACGATACGGAGCTGCCGCCAAGCCCTAAACTCTCTCGGGAGGGCTGATCTGGAGTCCGTTCAGGGCTCCGGAGAGGGAGTTAGTTTTGTTAGGGTTTGATCCCTATTATCCACTATGTTCTGAGATTGATGTTGCTATGACTTTGCTATGCTTAATGCTTGTCACTAGGGCCCGGGTGCCATGATTTCAGATCTGAACCTATTATGTTTTCATGAATATATGCGAGTTCTTGATCCTATCTTGCAAGTCTATAGTCACCTACTATGTGTTATGATCCGGCAACCCCGAAGTGACAATAATCGGGACCACTCCCGGTGATGACCATAGTTTGAGGAGTTCATGTATTCACTATGTGTTAATGCTTTGGTCCGGCACTCTATTAAAAGGAGGCCTTAATATCCCTTAGTTTCCGTTAGGACCCAGCTACCACAGGAGGGTAGGACAAAAGATGGCATGCAAGTTCTTTTCCATAAGCATGTATGACTATATTCGGAATACATGCCTACATTACATTGATGAATTGGAGCTAGTTCTGTGTCACCCTATGTTATGACTGTTACATGATGAACCGCATCCGGCATAATTCTCCATCACCGATCCAATGCCTACGAGCTTTTCACATATTGTTCTTCGCTTATTTACTTTTCCGTTGCTACTGTTACAATCACTACAAAACCCAAAAATATTACTTTTGCTACCATTACCGTTACTATCATACTACTTTGCTACTAAATACTTTGCTGCAGATATTAAGTTATCCAGGTGTGGTTGAATTGACAACTCAACTGCTAATACTTGAGAATATTCTTTGGCTCCCCTTGTGTCGAATCAATAAATTTGGGTTGAATACTCTACCCTCGAAAACTGTTGGGATCCCCTATACTTGTGGGTTATCAAGACTATTTTCTGGCGCCGTTGCCGGGGAGCATAGCTCTATTCTTTGAGTCACTTGGGATTTATATCTGCTGGTCACTATGAGGAACTTGAAAGACGAGAAAACCAAAATTTATCCCTCAACTACGAGGGGAGGTAAGGAACTACCATCTAGCTCTGCACTTGATTCATCTTCTGTTTTGAGTAAGCTTGCGACACCTAAACCTGCTTCTACTATTAATTCTGATATGTCGCATGTTATTGATGATGCCACTTCTGCTATGCATGATACTTATGATGAAACTACTTCTATGCTTGATACTACTGTGCCACTTGGTGAACTTCTGGATGAACAACTTGCTAGGGCTAGAGAGAATGAAATTATTGAAACTGATAATATTGATAATCCTGATATAATTACTTTGGTTGAATCTGATCCTTTCTATGGCTTAGAATCTGAAACTGTTGTGGCACATCTTACTAAATTAAATGATATAGCTACCCTGTTCACTAATGATGAGAAAACTCGCTACTATTATATCCTGAAAATATTTCCGTTCTCATTAAAGGGTGATGCTAAGATATGGTTTAATTCTCTTGAGCCTGGTTGTGTGCATAGTCCCCAGGATATGATTTATTACTTCTCTACTAAATATTTCCCTGCTCATAAGAAACAAGCTGCTTTAAGGGAAATATATAATTTTGTGCAAACTGAAGAAGAGAGTCTCCCACAAGCTTGGGGGAGGCTTCTCCAATTACTTAACGCTTTGCCTGATCATCCTCTCAAGAAAAATGAAATACTTGATATATTTTATAATGGACTAACCAATGCTTCCAGAGACCACCTGGATAGTTGTGCTGGTTGTGTTTTCAGGGAAAGAACACCAGATGAAGTTGAAATTTTATTGAATAATATGTTGACCAATGAAAATAATTGGACACTTCCTGAACCAACTCCTAAGCCAACTCCAAAGAAAAGGGGTGTTCTATTTCTCAGTCCTGAAGATATGCAAGAGGCAAAGAAATCTATGAAAGAAAAAGGTATAAAAGCTTAAGATGTTAAGAATTTACCTCCTGTTGAAGAAATACATGGTCTTAATTTACCGCCTGTTGAAGAAACACATGGTCTTGATAACCCGACACAGGTAGTAAAGGTAAATTCTCTTTATAGATTTGATGAAGGTGATATTCCTCGTTATAAGTCTGCTAGCCAATGCTTAGATGAGTTTGATAATTTTATTGTCAAACAAGAAACTTCAATGCTTATATGATTGAACATTTGGGTGATTATATGTCTAGAGTTAAAGGTGAACTTAAACTCATTAGTAAACATGCCTCTATGGTTACCACTCAAGTAGAACAAGTACTTCAAGCTCAGAATGATTTGCTCAATGAATTGAATAGTAAGAATAATGATTTTGCTGTTAGAGTGGCTACTAAAACTGGTAGAATGACTCAGGAACCTTTATATCCTGAAGGCCATCCTAAGAGAATTGAGCAGGATTCTCATAGAAATAATGTTGATGCACCTAGTTCTTCTAAAAAGAAGAAAAAGAAAAATGATAGGACTTTGCATGCTTCTAGTGAACCTGTTGTAGACACACCTGAGAATCCCAATGATATTTCTATTTCTGATGCTGAAACCCAATCTGGTAATGAACATGAACCTAGTGAAAATGCTAATGATGATGTTCATGTTGATGCTCAACCTAGTAATGATAATGATGTAGAAATTGAACCTGTTGTTGATCTCGATAACCCACAATCAAAGAATCAACATTATGATAAGAGAGACTTTGTTGCTAGGAAGCATGGTAAGGAAAGAGAGCCATGGGTTCAGAAACCCATGCCTTTTCCTCCCAAACCATCCAAGAAAAAGGATGATGAGGATTTTGAGCGCTTTGCTGAAATGATTAGACCTATCTTTTTGCGTATGCGTTTGACTGATATGCTCAAAATGAATCCTTATGCTAAGTATATGAAAGAAATTGTTACTAATAAAAGGAAGATACCGAAAACTGAAATTTCCACCATGCTTGCTAATTACACTTTCAAGGGTGGAATACCTAAGAAACTAGGAGATCCAGGAGTACCAACTATACCATACTCCATTAAAAGAAATTATGTTAGAACTTCCTTATGTGATCTTGGAGCCGGTGTTAGTGTTATGCCTCTTTCTTTATATCGTAGACTTGATTTGAATAAGTTGACACCTACTGAAATATCTTTGCAAATGGCTAATAAATCAACTGCTATACCTGTCGGTATTTGTGAGGATGTGCCTGTTGTGGTTGCAAATGTTACCATTTTAACGGACTTTGTTATTCTTGATATTCCTGAGGACGATAGTATGTCTATTATTCTTGGAAGACCTTTTTTGCATACTGCAGGGGCTGTTATTGATTGCAACAAAGGCAATGTCACTTTTCATGTTAATGGCAACGAGCATATGATAAACTTTCCGAGGAAACAACCTCAAGTTCATAGTATAAATTCTATTGGAAAAATTCCATCGACTATTTTTGGAGGTTTTGAATTTCCTCTACCTACTGTCAAGATGAAATATGATATTCTTATTATTGGCGACGTGCATATCCCCATTGAAGTAACATAGTGTTATTCGAAATTTCTCCGGTTTCATGCAATTCGGAATGAATTTGTTAACAAGACCTGATCAACCTTGTTAGTGGATTCCTTTTGATGACCATGAGATGGATGAAGTTAGAAAGCAAGCCTTCTGTACCCTCCTTTTACTTTCTGTTATTTAGTTGAAATAAAGTAAAATTAGTATTTTCTGTCTGTTTTCTGAATTATCCATGCAATATAAAAATACCCCGAAAATAAAAGTTCTCCAAATGCCCCGAAATTGAAATATGATTTTTGCTAGAATATTTGAGAATATATGGCACTGAGAACACAGCAGGGGGAGAAAGCACCTGACCATGAGGGTCCAGGGCGTGCCCAGCACTACATGGCGCACCCCCTGCCTCGTGGGCCCATGGTGGCTCCCCTCCACTTATTCCTGCACCCACACACTCCTTCCTGCCAAAAAAATCACCAACCAGCTCAAGCACGAGTTCTAGCTCATTTTGCTGCAATTTTCGATCTCCTTGCTTAAGGCACCTCTCACAAAATGGCTTTGGGGGATTGTTCTTCGGTATGTGACTCCTCCAATGGTCCAATTAGATTTTGTTCTAGTGCTTTATTCATTGCAAATTTTTGCTGCTTAGGTGACCCCGTTCTTGAGCTTGCGTGTCAAATTTATATGGTCCCAAGTAATTCTAATGCATGATATAGTCTCTAGGCACTTGTAGGAGTAGTTGCTATCAATTTTGTTGAGTTTGGTTCACTTTTATTTGAAGTTACTAAAATTTTCTGAAAATTTTCAGAGGAAGAAATATGTTTAGGAAAATGTACCAAGGTGGCCCTTCAAGGAAGCAAGGACCTAGGCTCGCAATGCATGATGCCGACAATGAACCACCAAGGGACGCTCAAGTGCGAGCTTGTGAATGGCCTTCAGAGGACTTCATGGATCGAGCATGAATCAAGGAAGAATTTAACGCATATGTGCGTAACGCTGATCTTGTGAGCTTCGAGGCAGATAAGTGCCGTCAGTACCACTATCTCACTGATTCCTTTGTGAGGAGGTTTGAATTTACTTCATCACGCAATTCTCAAACTGTCCTTTTTGATCTTTATGAAAATTCTTATACTATGGACTTAGAGGATTTTAATACTGTTGCAAACTTCCACAATGGGGTAGTCCTAGTGAACCTCGCAAATTTGAATTTAGAGATTTTCTTGCTAGTATAACTGTGGGGGAATCTAGAGACATAACACAAGCCACCATAGGGAGCATTCATTTTCCTGCTATACATTATTTTGCTCTCTTCATAGGTAGGTGCTTGAATGGTAAGGATGAAGCATGCCACATGTGTGTCCCTGATCTCAGTGTTCTCAGAAGTGCTGTATTAGGAGATAAACATTATAATTTGGGAGCCATTGTTGCACGTAGGTTGCATAATAATAGATTTAATGGAGATTTCTTTGGTGGAATTTATGCAACCCGTTTAGCTAATTTTCTTGGTATACCCATACGTGAGTATGATATTGAGTTGCCTCCTGTTTATTTAGATTATGAGGCTATGGTTCGTCATCAGTTTTTTGAGAGGAACGATCAGTTCCTCCAGTACCGACTAATCTTTGACAGACGACGCACCTATCACGTCGCTCTCCCTGCTCCTACTTTCTTTGACTTTCAGGCAAAAGGGAGACATGTTATAACCAGGGAGGAGGCAGATGAGTACGAGAGGAGGACGAGGGCAGCTCGCCTCCAAGCTGCAGCCCACGATGCAATAGCCGCTGCATCTCAGTACGACCCCAGTTACAACTTTGGATATCCGCCAGGCCAGCCGTGGCATTAGACCAACTTAAGCCAAAAGCCTAAGCTTAGGGGAGTACATATCTCATTGCTAGTTGTCGGTGCTCATACTCTTTCATTGTATTATCCATGCTAGTTTATTTTGTTTTTCTTGCTTTCTTCTTGTGTGTTTGAAAAACCTTTAAGAAAAACCCCAAAAAAATTAGTTGTAGCTTTTAGCTAGTAGTAGTAACTAAAAGGAAACCCAAAAAGATTTCATGTTCTTCTTTTGTTTGTTGGGAGCTTTCCCGTGTAAATAGTGTCATCCCTCGATCGGTATGCTAACACACACAATACTCGAGGATTTATAACAGAGGTAAATCACATGTATAAAGTAACGTAAATACTATAACCTCAATCAAAATAGCGGAAGTAACAACAAGGTTGTGGATTCCCATCAACACCAACGGCAAAGTTGAGTGTAGAAATCGTAACCCTAACGTATCACTTACTCGTCGTAAGAATCCTGCAACATGAGATGTTGCAGCCACAAAGGGTCAGTACATTGAATGTACTGCCAAATTCACACCATAGGATAATGATGAATAATAGCTATCACTACATGCATACATGGCTGGTGGAAAGCTCTAAGTTTATTATTGCATAAAGCTAATTTTTCCCTACTGCAAAGGAATATATTTTATTTAACTACAAAGTTTGTTGAAAACATTGAGGAGGTTCCTCCAACTCAATCCCAAATTAACATCAATAACCCAACAAATTATTTAGGTAACGTGATGAGATCAATATGATAGTCCAAGTACCAGAGACTCAAGATTATCCATAACCGGGGACGCGGCTAACCATGATTAGTTTGTACACTCTGCAGAGGTTTGCGCACTTTTCCCCACAAGACTCGATCTCCTCCGTTGGATTTCTCGCACTACATGGTGTTTGAGAAACGGATGACCGAGACACAGTCTTTCAGGAGCATTTACTCTCTACTCCAGGCGGACCGGTACACCTACAATCCCCCTACATCTGCTAGTCCACCTCTTCGAGAGCTCACACAACTTACTCAACTAAGCCAGAGCCCATAATGGCTTGTGGCTGCACACGGAAGTTTCTAGCATGAATAATCTTATGATCCCTTCGAGCCTGGGTGGCATTCCATAGGGTGATCACACGGGTCCTCCGGGATCCCCTTGGGCAAGCACTGGGTTCTCCAGGTGCCCGGGCAAACCACTGGGTGCTCCAGGGTGCCCCTACCATTTCACCCAGATGTGTATTCAAGTAGCCACCTTAGGTTAACCATTAATAATAACTCTCACATCTGCCATGAATCACTCAAACCAAACCACATCTACGAGCATAGCACAACAGTAAGCATAACATAATTATAACTCCCAAGGTTTGAATGCAGGACAATAGGTTCCTACCTCATCAACTACTTCCCAATACCCACATGTTATCAATCCTACTCATGCAATGTTTGAGGGCCGAAACTAATGCATAAAAACTGGGTATGAAAGGGATATGATCGAAGTGTGAACTTGCCTGTACTGTTGATGAAGATGATTCGCACTCATAACTCTTGATAGTTCTACTCGTCACACTCCGGTCAATCTATCGTAAGCAAGCAATAGTAACCACACATAAGAAATCACTCAAATGATCGGAAAGAACGAAGAAGACAATTCGAAATAACATCAAAACCAAGCAAATAACTCTTGCAACATAAAACAATTTCTAACA
Organism: Triticum aestivum; assembly: GCF_018294505.1. NCBI lineage: Eukaryota > Viridiplantae > Streptophyta > Magnoliopsida > Poales > Poaceae > Triticum > Triticum aestivum. The sequence goes on from NC_057808.1 coordinate 84,705,452, forward strand.
GTACCAAAATTATGTGAATCTGGCCTAATCAGAAAGTTTAGGTCAAGAGCTTCGATTTGCAAAAAGAATCAACTAAGTCAGAGTTATAAAACTCAAGTTACGATCAAACGAAGTTTGAATCTAAATCTGTTTGAAACCAAATTTTAAATTTTCAAAAACATGTTTAAGTTGATTATCTGGGTAGAGGGGATCATAACGAAGACGTGGGCATTGGTTTCGTTGGATTTGGACAAACGAGTAAAAAGTAGTGATCGTTTGAAAAACAGGGGCTAAACTGTAAAATAAAACAACTACATCTAGGTCCCTGGCGTAAATAAACAGAAAACGAAAAGACTAAATAACGAACGCTTGTTTATAAGATCTAAACAGTGGACGTTCGCTGTTTAAATAAAACCCTAAAAAACAGATCTAGTCTAGGGTTTTTTTTAGAAAAACCGAACTAAACAAGGAAAACCGAGAAAACCGGGGCAGCGGTCATACCGGTTCGCGGCGGAGTAAACCGGCGGCGGATCTGGCGACGGCGGCGTTCTCCGGCGAGATCGGCGGCGGGGCTGCGCGGCGCGGGCGGCGCTGTAGGCGGTGGGGCAAGGCGGTAGCGGCGGGAGGCGTCGCGGGCGGTGCGGGCGGAGCAGTGGCGGCGGTGCGGCAGTTGCGGCGAGGAGAGAGAAGAGAGAGGGGCCGGGGTGGCCCTGTATTTAAGGAGGAGGGGTGGCCTCGGGAGGCGTGGGGAAGGGGCAAGGCGGCGGCGGGCGCGGCTCGGACTCCGGCTCGGCGACGGGGACGATGGCGGTGCGCGGAGCTGGGCCGGCCCAGTTCGGCGGAGGGAAATTCTTTTTTTAAACAAACAGAGAAAGAAATAATAAAAACAAAAGAAAATGAAAATATTATATAGGCATATAATATATCAAAATTTTCAGAAAAATATTTTCTACAAGGTGAACATTTTCCTAACGTCAAATAAAACCCACAGAAATTTAAAGAAAGCCAAGAGTGCTACTGCTCTAATAAAAATCCAACAAAAATCATTTTAAAAATTCCAAAATGAATTCAAATTTATTTCTCTCCAATTTTCTATTGTAGGGAATCATGTTACCCTATTTTCCATGTATTTTATTTTTTGGAGAAAAATAATTTGAATAAAACCCAAATAACTCAAAATTAAAAATAATTTCCAAAAGGACTTTGAATTTGATCCTTTGAAACTCCCAACTCATATTTCATATGTTTTGAAGAAGTCATTTTATTTTCGCTCGTGAAAATCATTGAGTTGCATAAAGTTTCAGAATTGGAAATATTCTCAAATGAAATTCAAATATTTTCAACACCCCTTGTCATTTAAATAAATGGAAGAAGTCGTGTCATCTTCTCTCCAGGGTTTTGTGGTGAAAAGAATTTGAATTCACGGAGATCATAAAATCAAAAATGAAAGTTTGGGAAAGTCCTTTTATTCCCTCTCATTTAACTTTCAAAAACTTTCGAATTTCACTCAATCAATCACACAACAATCAAACAATCAATCAAATCTATTTATTTAATATAACATTCCAAAATTTAGAATTTTGGGATGTTACAAACCTACCACCCTTAAAATGAATCTCGTCCTCGAGATTCGGAGAGGCTAGAAAGAAATAGGTTAGGCTCGGGGTCTTCTCAAAATCCATCGACCGTCTCAGGGGGTCTGGGGTGCTACCACCCTTAGAAACATCGTTACGGTCCCATCAATACTCATATACTCCATCCTTATTCTTGACGGGGCCGGTCTTCTCAAATTCTCGAAAAATTCCTTCTCTGGGCTCTCCGGTAGTGGCATAATCTTTACCGCAACTCTTCCGTCCTTTCATCTTGGTAAGGTTATTCCAAGACTGGGTCTTCTTAGCTGACGGGTCTGGCGCCCTTGCTAAACAACTATCAATATCTCATGGTGGTCATCAATTTATGGTTTCTCCTGCGGGAAATGCGTCTGGGTTGAACCTCACCGTATATCCTACGATTGGCAACAGCTGCCTTGTACAAGGGAAAATACTTATACCATTATAAGGTTTAAACAAGGTTTAATGTCGTCGTCTCTCTACTATAGGTAAGTCACTCAGATTTACCATCCTGTATAGCAAGGCGAATAATAAGAGTAAGTCGGTATGGTGATCAAACCATCCCGCGCCCAAATCATTACCCTGTATATGGTTTAGTGAATCTCGCATTCTAACACCCGGTCATCCTCACAAGCATTGCAGAATTTCTCTTGTCAACGAACCAAGTTCGGATAAATCCATTGATTTTGCAAGCCAAACAAACATCTATCGTTTCTTCACAACTCTCAGGTTTTGCGTAACTTCTATAAGATCGTCTATCGATAAAATCGTAATTTCTTCCAGGGTTTTTCCTTCAGCAAGAGTGTGCTTGCTTCTTGGCAGGTCCTGGGGCCTGTGGGTTATGGCCCATCTCATCACTTGTAAACCTTGAATTCATCCTCGGGGCAACTGATCTTTAATCCAACATCCAACTTCCAGCTTCCTAGCATACTTAAAATCCATCCAATTGTATTGTCTCTCTTCCTTCTATTGGTTCCAAACTAAGACGTGATTACTCAGAATCATCCTGGAGTTACAATTGTTCCATATTACCAACATCATATCTCCTTTATATCCAATAGTACTTCATCTCTTCATACTCTTGGGGTATCCAACATATCGAGATAAAACTCGTACTTATGAAGTCCACTCCATGGAACATCATTATCCTTTCCAGGGGTCAAGGGTCCTCACAGTTACTACCACCCTTAAAATGCACAAACTCATCCATAGACCATATTTCTCATATCCTCGAAAATGGTCAAAATATTTCTTCATAGAGTAACTACTCATCAAATCCAAATCAGTACCAACGAGGCTAACTTTTATTGATTCTCCAATGATTGCAATCTCTTGCTTTTCCTTTACATGCCTCAACTCATCACCTCAATATAAAAGAGTTGTTCCCACTACTACTGTTATACTTCTCACAGACACAACTAATTATCACAAGTCTTCTTCTCCTTGGGACAATCTCTGGCAAAGTGCCCTGCTTCCTTACAACGAAAACATATTACTTCCGACAAGTCTCGTGGTTTCCTTATGACTACATAGCCTCCTTGGGTCCTTGGCTTCCTTTTTGGGCAACTTTTGAAGTAGTGCCCTGACTCCTTGCACCCGAAACAGGTGATATGACTCAGGTCCTTCCTGGAATCCAATCTACTTCTCTTCCTGAATATTTCCGTTCCAATCAGGGCTTCTATTTCCTGTGGGTCATATTTTACTTCCTCCGTCGGGAATTCTACTAGATCCCCATTCATACAATTCTGGGAGATGTGTCCTTCTGCTCCACATGAATAGCATGACATGGTGCAGGGTTTAATTGGTTCTTCTTCGGGTGTGTCCTCCACTCTTCCTTCATCACAGATTCCTCTAAAATTTCCATGAGGGCTCATTCCATTACTTCTTTCGTCTGCTGGATGCTTCGTTGTACCATAGGATAAATGTGACACTGAGCAGGGTAGTCGGTAGTCCCTTCACACAAGAAACAAGTAATCTGCCTAGTTGGGCATTCTTCAGTTGGGTGACTTCCTTCACAATTAGGGCATTCATCCTTGTGTTCTTTATGGTTGTGTCCTATTTCTCCATAAAGCTTGCATGCACAGGGTTTCGTCATGCCATTTCCATAAGGCTTCATCTTCTGGGACACAAGCCAAGACTTTAGCAGAGTCAACTTAAATTCTTTCCAAGTGGTTACTCCTTGCCATCCATTGATGGTTTGGTACATCCTCCACCAAGTAGCAGCACCTCTTTCAAAACACTGAAGAGCATGCTGGGTGATATCCTTTCCGACTATAGGGTTATTCTTCATGTGACCTTCCATGTTCTGAATCCATCGGTCCGTCTCCAATTGGTTTATCGGTCTAGAAAATATGGGTTCATCCCCATCCTTTATCGGGTTCTTGGGTTTTGGGGTGCGATAGGAGAGATAGAGAGGGATGCACACAATACAAACAATGGTTTTGAAAAGACAGATTTTTATTTTGTGGCTGTCGAAAAAAACATCAAACAAATGACAGCTCACAAACATCGCATCTAATGTGGCTATATAACAGGGGTTTGGTCTTCCAAGGGTCAACGTCGCCAAACTCTTCAAGTCTTGTTCATGTCTCCGATGGCTTCTTCTGATCATGCTTGTCCTTCTAAAAAAATCTTTTGCTAGATCATCTTTGTTGACGTGAAGTCTCTCATGACGTCCTTTAATATTCTGGAGTTGCATTCCAAACTTCTGGGTTTCAACACACTTGGCATGAGCCATGGTCCTACTGTCCTTCAGTTCCTGACAAATCTCCAGTATTCTCGATGTTTTGCTCCTCTCGCTCGGCTACTTTCAGCTTCTGGGGTCCTGAGTTCTTCACGAAAATGCTTCTTTGTCAAATACGGCTTCCTAAAGATCCATCTTATAATTCTTGATGCAATACTCTGAATCCTGGTGATACACCAGCTAAGGTTAAAACTTCATCTTTTGCTGATAGGTGCTCCATCAGCCTTCTTGTCATCCAATCCTTCCGAAGAAATGCATGCTTAACTCAGCACGGTGACAATAGCATAATGTAACATCCCAAAATTTCAATTTGGAATGTTATACATTAGATCATCATGCATATCATATTTTATTGCATTTTGATTTGCGGTCCTAGAAATTTCACGCAACTCAAGGACCCACGAAGAGAGTTGGGGATTTCGTTATTTTCATATTTGGGTTTTCTCAAATTTTGAAAATAGGATCATTTGTTTTAATTATTTTTCTCTCCGAAAATATTTCGTATCAAAATATATGAGAGGGGATAAAATGACTTCTCCACAAATAACGAAATATTGGAGGAAAATATTAAAAAACAAATATTTGATTTGATTTGATTTTATTCGAATTAGGAAAAATACGCATTTTTCAAAATTGCATTTTAGGCCAAAATAAATGTTCATCTTGTCCGCCTTATTTTTAGAGGACAGGGAAAATTTATTTCGGGATTTTTGGAGTCCTTTTAGTATTTCTTTTCTTACTTTTTCTGCACGTCCAAATTAATATTTTTTAAGTCAACCGCCTTACGGGCCGTGTCCGACCCGGACACCTCAGCCCTGCCGGCCTTTAAAGCCGCGGCCCGAGCCCTGCCTCAGCCCAAGTCGCCGCCGCCCTGAAACCCTAGCAGCCGCCGCCGCCTGCGCCTCCCGCGTCGACCCGCCGCCCGACCCGCCACCCGCCAGAGCCCAGCCGCCGTCCGCCGCCGCCCGCCGGAGCCCCGCCGCCTCTTGCCGGACGCCGCCACCCGCCGAAGCCGCTCGCCGCCGCCGTGGTCACGAGAACCGAGGTAGCCGCCGGTTTTTCTCGAAAAACCGTTCGGTTTTATTTCGAAACCGAGATGCGTTTTTTTATATTAGATCGGTTTATTTTTTCCGGTTTAGTTAAATAGCGAACGCTCGTTCGTTAAAATGTTCGTTCGTTCATTTTAACGAACGGTTTTCATTTTTTTACAGACAGCGAACGTTCGATCGTTAGCTTGTTCGTCAGTTTTTCTTTTTCTCGGATTTTCCGCGATTATTCCTGATCGCGATTTCCGATCTGTTTTTCGTTTTAGTATAACTTTTCGCTCGTTTATCGGAATCAGGCGATTGAAGCGCCTAGAGTTTCGTCTCGAAATTCTCTTTCCGTTTAACCAACTCAAACAAGTTTTTGCTACTGTAAAATGTGACTTAGATCCAGATTAGTAAACAAAGCTTGTTTCTTTCGCCGTTTGACCTTCGTTGCTTCGTTTGAATTGATTCTTTTTGCAAACCGGAGTTCTTAAGTTGAAATTTTTGGTTAGATCTCTTATTTTGAGAATTATTTCGTGCACCCTTGCTTGATTGCTTATGTATGTATTGTTTGTTTGCAATAGAGTACCCGGAGTGCGAAGCGTGCTACTACGAATCTCTAGGTTTCACGGATCATCAGCAAGGCAAGTAACACTTTGATCATACTTTTCATCACCCAGTTTTATTGCATTAGATCAATCCTCAAACAGTTGCATCATTAGGATCTGATTAGTATGTGGGTTTTGGGAAGTAGATGAAGTAGTACCTATTATCCTGTTTACTATCAAACCTTTGGGAGTTACTTCTACGTTTGCTTATATTGCTATGCTATGCTATGCTCGTAGAAGTGGATTGGGTTTGAGTGAATTCTTCATGACAGATGTGAGATTATTAATTTATGGTTCAACTTAAGGTGGCTACTTTAATTTACATCTGGGTGGATTGAGGCACGTGGAGAAACTAGTGTTGCCTGTATTTTTGGATATCCCGGAGTACCCTTGTGATCATGACCTCTTGAAGAGGTGGGCTAGCAGATGTAGGGGAAAGTAGGTGTAACTGTCCACCCGGAGTAAAGAGTAGTGTTTCTGAAAGACTGTGTCTCGGTCATCCGTTTCTCAAACACCATGTTGTGCGAGAAATCAAGCGGAGGCGATCGAGTCTTGTGGGGAAAAGTGCACAAACCTCTGCAGAGTGTACAAACTAATCATGATTAGCCGTGTCCCCGGTTATGGACATCTTGAGTATCTAGTTCTTGGATTATCATGTGAATCTCATCATCATGTTACTTAATTTAATTTGATTGGGTTAATCACGTCCTTAATTGGGATTGAGTTGGAGGTACCTTCTCAATGTTTAACAACCACCATGATAGTTAAATAAAATTTATTCCTTTGTGGTAGGGAAAAATTGGCTTTTCGCAAAACTGTAACCATAGAGCTTTCCACCAGCAAAATATGCATGTAGTGATAGCATTATTCTGTTCATTACTCTCTATGTGTTACTTTGCCAGCATATTATATGTGCTGACCCGTTTTCGGGCTGCAACGTATCATGTTGCAGACTTTTCAGATGACGAGTAAGGAGCCTTAGGTCGTGGTCTTATACTCAGTGATGCCGTTGGAGTTGATGGACTCACTTTATCTTCCAAGCCTTCCGCTGTTATCGTATTTTAGATGGCCTTAAGCCATATTTATTGTATTGAGTTCTCTTGAACTATTCGATGTAATAAGTGTGTGATTTCTACTCTGTTATAAATCCTTCAAAGTACTGTGCGTGTCAGCATTACCGATCCAGGGATGACACTGATGCACAGAGACTAGACTGTTTGAGGTCTGGTCGCTACAGAGATGGTATCAGAGCACACGCTCACTGTAGGACACGACCACTAAGCTAAAGCCCTAGATCACTACTCTCTTCTCATTTCTGACTCCTCTCCTTTCTTCCACTCTTTTAGGATGGCGGATGCAAGGAACAAGTTCGCGCAACCAGATGAGGATACACCTTTTGGACGACACTTGAAGGAAGTTACTAAGTACCTGAACATCGGAATACCAAGCTTCACCGGAACCTACAACGCCACACTACCAGAAGAGGAGCGCTGGATGATTCAAGTTCAAGTTCCAGGAAGGACGTTCACGCGAATCACTGAGCCCATAGAGTTTCTCCTTTGATGCACCAACCTGGAGTCTAGGAAAGAGCATGGCAGCCCACATCACCATGGGACGCATTGGAGAAGTGTACCACAATGATCTCAAGGAGTGTACCACAATGATCTCAAGGAGTGTACCACAATGATCTCAAGTGTACCAGGAAGGATAGATCTATTGCAGCTTTCATCCAGGAGTTAAACCAGCACATTCGTCGCCAGGAGAACCAGATGTGCGCAGACATGATAGAACTAAAGAAGGCAAAGACTAGGATCATGGAACTGGAGGAAGAACTCAAGGCTACACGCGAGGATTATATGGAGGAAATCGTCGCACTAGTGGAGAAGAATGACGACCTGACAAAGAAGCTAGGAGTTTTCATGGGAGACCCAGCACCAGGAGGAGATGATGATGATTCTACTTGCCCGGAGAATTACATCATCATTGACGACATCGACTCGGACCCCAGTGAGGATGGTTTGGAGGATGAAGCCGGAGCAGATATCATGGAGTCTTCGACTGAGCAATTTTTCTAGTAGACCACCAAATTAGTAGTAGTATTCCACCATGTATATATTATAGTCCAAGCACTTTGTAACGATAGTTAGATCGATTGTATGCCTTGTTTGAATTTATTGGAGTGATATGATTGTGTTTGTCTCATGTGCATATGGGTAGTGTTTTCCCTCTAGACCTCATTCTATTCTATTTTGTCATCTTTTCTAAACCATCCGATGCCTCCGAGACGTGACACCGGATTTGTTCTCCCACCGGAGATCACTCAGTTGATTCAGCAGCAGAATGCCCTGATGCAAGTGCTAGTTAAAAACCAAGGCAACAACAACAACAACAACCCACCACCACCACCTGTTGATCACTTAGCCCGATTTCTTAGGTTGAATCCGCCGGTGTTTTCCAGTAGCACCGAGCCGATTGTGGCAGATGATTGGCTCCGCAAGGTTGGAAGGGAGCTGACCACTGCAGGATGCACAGATGCGGAGAGAGTGCGTTTTGCCGCACATCAGCTTGATGGACCCGCAGCATCATGGTGGGAGAATTACACAGCCACTCACCCCATTGACACTGTCACATGGGACCAGTTTCAGCAAGCTTTCCGTACTGCCCATGTTTCAGCAGGAGCTATGGCCATGAAGAAGCGTGAGTTTCGCAACTTACGCCAAGGAGGACGTACCGTTGGCCAGTACGTGGAGGATTTTAGTAAGTTAGCACGTTATGCCCCAGATGACGTTGCTACGGATGCAGCTAAGCAGGAGAAGTTTCTGGAAGGACTGAATGATGAGTTGAGCATGCAGTTGATGGTGGCAACTTTTAACAACTACCAGGAGTTGGTAGATAGAGCTCTCATGATTGAAGGGAAGCAGCAGCAGATTGAGAGTCGTAAGAGGAAGTATGGACAAGGAAAGTACAGTACAGGAGCTCACCAGAAGCCTCGTTTTACCCCGAACTCGGGAGGACACCTTCAGCATAACCATGGAGGTCACAATCACAATGGAGGAAGTTCACACAATCATAGTGGCCCCAAGAATGGCAATGGGAACGGAGGAAGCAACGGACAGAACCGTACCAACCCATCAACCCTAGCCAAGAGGGATCTAAGCCACGTTACCTGTTTCAAGTGCCAGAAGACTGGACATTATGCCAATGATTGTCCAGAAGCAAAGAATGGAAATGGAATGGAAGCTCGGGGAAGAAGCCGAACCCTTTCAACAGGGGACAGGTGAACCACGTTAATGTGGAGGAGGTTGAAGCACAGCCTGATGCAGTAATAGGTAAGTTCTTGGTTAAGTCATTTACTGCAATCGTTCTTTTTGATACTGGTGCATCACATTCATACATATCAAGGGGATTTGTGGATAAATTTAAGTTGCCCACCAAAGTTCTTAGAACACCTATGTTAGTAACCTCGCCAGGAGCAGAGTATATGGCAAGCCAAGGATGTTTTCAGTTGCCATTGGCCATAGGTAGGCATGTTTTCCCCTCAGACCTAATAGTTTTGGAGTCACAAGGTTTGGATGTGATTTTGGGAATGGATTGGCTATCGATGTATGGAGGAAACATCGATTGCGCCAGTAAGACAATTTTGCTTACTACCCCAGAAGGAAGAAGGATTAAGTATGTATCCCGACATGTGCCGAAGAGGACTCAAGTGAATTCCTTATCAGGAGTTGTACAGGAGGAAGTACCAGTGGTGAAGGAATTCCCTGACATATTTCCAGAGGAGTTGCCAGGCATGCCACCGGACAGAGACATCGAGTTTTTGATTGAGCTTTTGCCAGGCACTGGGCCAATATCTAAGAGACCGTACAGGATGCCCGCTAAGGATTTGGAAGAAATTAAGAAGCAGATTAAGGAGTTACTGGATAAAGGATATATTCGCCCAAGTTCGTCACCTTGGGGATCACCCGTACTTCTAGTGGAGAAGAAAGATGGATCGTTGAGGATGGTTGTTGATTATCGTGGATTGAATGAAGTAACAATCAAGAACAAGTACCCATTGTCGATGTTCAATGATCTGTTTGACCGACTACAAGGAGCTAAAGTATTTTCCAAGATTGATTTGCGATCAGGATACCACGAGTTGAAGATTCGAGAGCAGGATATACCCAAGACAGCTTTTACCACAAGGTATGGGCTATATGAGTACACCGTTATGTCATTTGGCCTGACTAACGCACCTGCCTATTTCATGAACATGATGAACAAAGTTTTTATGGAGTTTTTGGATAAGTTCGTCGTAGTGTTCATTGATGATATTCTGGTCTATTCGAAGAATGAAGAAAAGCATAAGGAGCATTTGCGTTTGGTACTTGGAAAGCTCAGAGAACATCAGTTATATGCCAAGTTTAGCAAGTGCGAGTTTTGGTTAAAGGAAGTTGGATTCCTTGGACATGTTATATCCGGAGAAGGAATAGCAGTAGATCCCACCAAGGTTAACACTGTGACAAATTGAGAAGCACCCACGACAGTTGAAGAAATCCGGAGTTTTCTTGGACTCGCAGGATATTACCGGAGATTCATCGAGAATTTCTCGAAGATTGCAAAGCCTATGATGGAGTTGTTGAAGAAGGACACCAAATTCATTTGGACTGAGGAATGTGAGGCTAGTTTCCAGGAATTGAAGAAACGTTTGGTTACAACGCCAGTGTTGATTCTGCCAGATCAACGCAAGGATTATGAAGTATACTGTGACGCTTCTGGTCGAGGACTTGGAGCAGTGCTAATGCAGGAGGGAAGAGTTGTTTCATATGCCTCACGACAGGTTAAACCCCGTGAGTTGAATTATGCTACACATGATTTGGAGTTAACAGCCGTAGTGCATGCGTTGAAGACATGGAGACATTTTCTCATCGGAAACCATTGTGAGGTGTACACGGATCACAAGAGTTTGAAGTACATTTTCACGCAGAAGGAGTTGAATCTCAGGCAAAGGAGATGGTTGGAGCTCATTAAGGATTATGATATGAGATTGCATTATCACCCAGGGAAGGCTAACGTAGTAGCTGATGCGTTGAGCCGCAAGAGCCATGTCAACACGCTCATGACTGGAGAGTTACCCAAGAAGTTAGCAGAGGATCTTCGTGAACTATGTTTGGAAATAGTTCCAAGAGGTTTTGTAGCAGGATTGGAGATTCAGTCTACTTTGATGGATAAGATCAGAGAAGCTCAGAAAATAGACAAGGAAATTGCTGAGATAAAGGAAAGGATGAGTAAAGGAAAAGCCAAGGGATTTCGTGAGGATGAACACGATACCTTATGGTTGAGGACCGCGTTTATGTGCCCAATGATCCGGAGATCAGGAAGTTGATTCTGCAAGAGCCCATGATTCACCATATTCGATTCACCCAGGAAATACCAAGTTGTATTTGGATTTGATGGATACTTTCTGGTGGACCGGAATGAAGAAGGATATTGCAGAGTATGTAGTAGTTTGTGATGTATGTCAGAGAGTAAAGGCAGAGCATCAGAAGCCAGCAGGATTGCTACAACCATTGCCGATACCCGAATGGAAGTGGGATAAGCTAGGCATGGATTTTATCACAGGATTGACCAGGACTCGTTCAGGCTATGACTCGATATGGGTTGTAGACGATCATTTAACGAAGGTAGCTCATTTCATCCCAGTAAAGACCACTTATACAAGTGCTAAGTTGGCAAAGATACACATGACCAGGATCGTATGTCTTCATGGAGTTCCGAGGACCATTGTATCTGATAGAGGAACCCAGTTTACTTCAAAGTTTTGGAATCAGTTGCACGAGACTTTGGGTACCAGGCTAGAGTTCAGTATAGCCTTTCATCCACAGACAGACGGACAGACCGAGAGAGTCAATCAGATTTTGGAGGACATGCTGAGAGCTTGTGCGCTAGATTATGGATCTAGTTGGGACGACAATTTGCCATATGCAGAGTTCTCTTACAACAACAGTTATCAATCCAGTTTGAAGATGGCCCCTTTCGAAGCTCTGTACGGAAGGAGGTGCAGGACACTGTTGTTGTGGGACGAAGTTGGAGACCGCCAGTTGTTTGGACCAGATTTGATTAAAGAGTCTGAACAGAAAGTGAAGTTGATTCGCGATAGGCTCAAGGTAGCCCAGTCCAGGCAGAAGAGTTATGCGGATTCTAAACGCAAGGAGACAGTTTACGAAGTCGGAGACAGAGTTTATCTTCGAGTATCACCACTTCGAGGAGTAAAGCGCTTTGGAGTTAAGGGAAAGTTAGCGCCACGTTTTGTAGGACCATACAAAGTTTTGGAGCGTATGGGGGAAGTTGCTTACAAGTTGGAATTGCCCGAAAGATTGTCGGGAGTTTACGATGTGTTCCATGTTTCTCAGCTGAAGAAGTGCCACGCAGAGATGGCTGAGATACCACTAAGAGATACAGTGCCATTGGAAGCGATTCAGCTGGATAGTGACTTGACCTATGAGGAGAAACCAGTTAAGATTCTTGAGTATGCCAGCCGAGTCACCCGCGGCAAGGTTAGCAAGTTTTGCAAACTTCAATGGAGTCACCATACCGAGGATGAAGCCACCTGGGAGCGAGAGGAAGATCTACGGAAGGACCACTCTCACCTATTTTCTAGCCAACCCGAATCTCGAGGGCGAGATTCATCTTAAGGGGGGTAGGTTTGTAACATCCCAAATTTTCAATTTGGAATGTTATACATTAGATCATCATGCATATCATATTTTATTGCATTTTGATTTGCGATCCTAGAAATTTCACGCAACTCAAGGACCCACGAAGAGAGGTGGGGATTTCGTTATTTTCATATTTGGGTTTTCTCAAATTTTGAAAATAGGATCATTTGTTTTAATTATTTTTCTCTCTGAAAATATTTCATATCAAAATATATGAGAGGGGATAAAATGACTTCTCCACAAATAATGAAATATTGGAGGAAAAATATTAAAAAACAAATATCTGATTTTATTTGGATTTTATTTGATTTTATTCGAATTAGGAAAAATATGCGTTTTTCAAAGTTGCATTTTAGGCCCAAATAAATGTTCATCTTGTCCGCCTTATTTTTAGAGGACGTGTAAAATTTATCTCAGGATTTTTGGTGTCCGTTTAGTATTTCTTTCCTTACTTTTTCTGCATGTCCGAATTTTTTTTTTAAAGCCAACCGCCTTACGGGCCGTGTCCGACCCGGACACCTCACCCCGGCCGGCCTTTAAAGCCGCGGCCCGAGCCCCGCCTCAGCCCAAGTCGCCGCCGCCGCGGCCGCCCGCGCCGCCGCCGCCGCCCGCGTCGCCCCGCCGCCGTCCGTCGGTGCCCCGCCGCCTCTCGCCCGACGCCGCCACCCGCCGGAGCCGCTCGCCACCGCCGCCGTCACGAGAACCGAGGTAGCCGCTGGTTTTTCTCGAAAAACCATTCGGTTTTATTTCGAAACCGAGATGCGTTTTTTTATATTATATCGTTTTTTTCCAGTTTAGTTAAATAGCGAACGCCCGTTCATTTGTTCGTTTTAACGAACGGTTTTCGTTTTTTTACAGACAGCGAACGTTCGATCATTAGCCTGTTCTTCAGTTTTTCTTTTTCTCGGATTTTCCGCGATTATTCCTGATCGCGATTTCCGATCTCTTTTTCGTTTTAGTATAACTTTTTGCTCGTTTATCGGAACCAGAGTTTCGTCTCGAAATTCTCTTTCCGTTTAACCAACTCAAACAAGTTTTTGCTACTGTAAAATTTGACTTAGATCCATATTAGTAAACGAAGCTTGTTTCTTTCGCCGTTTGACCTTTGTTGCTTCGTTTGAATTGATTCTTTTTGCAAACCGGAGTTCTTAAGTTGAAATTTCTAGTTAGATCTCTTATTTGAAGTTTTATTTCGTGCACCCTTGCTTGATTGCTTATGTATGTATTGTTTGTTTGCGATAGAGTACACGGAGTGCGAAGCGTGCTACTACGAGTCTCTAGGTTTCACGGATCATCAGCAAGGCAAGTAACACTTTGATCATACTTTTCATCACCCAGTTTTATTGCATTAGATCAATCCTCAAATAGTTGCATGATTAGGATCTGATTAATATGTGGGTTTTGGGAAGTAGATGAGGTAGTACCTATTGTCATGTTTACTATCAAACCTTTGGGAGTAACTTCTACGTTTCCTTATATTGCTATGCTATGCTCGTAGACGTGGATTGGGTTTGAGTGAATTCTTCATGACAGATGTGAGATTATTAATTTATGGTTCAACTTAAGGTGGCTACTTTAATTTACATCTGGGTGGATTGAGGCACCTGGAGAAACCAGTGTTGCCTGTATTTTTGGATATCCCGGAGTACCCGTGTGATCATCCTATGGACCGCCACCCAGACTCAAAGGGATCATGAGATTATTCATGCTAGAAACTTCCGTGTGCAGCCACAAGCTATTATGGGCTCTAGCATAGTTGAGTAGGTTACATGACCTCTTGAAGAGGCGGGCTAGCAGATGTAGGGGAAAGTAGGTGTAACTGTCCACCCAGAGTAAAGAGTAGTGTTTCTGAAAGACTGTGTCTCGGTCATCCGTTTCTCAAACACCATGTTGTGCGAGAAATCAAGCGGAGGCGATCGAGTCTTGTGGGGAAAAGTGCACAAACCTCTGCAGAGTGTACAAACTAATCATGATTAGCCGTGTCCCCGGTTATGGACATCTTGAGTATCTAGTTCTTGGATTATCATGTGAATCTCATCATCATGTTACTTAATTTAATTTGATTGGGTTAATCACGTTCTTAATTGGGATTGAGTTGGAGGTACCTTCTCAATGTTTAACAACCACCATGATAGTTAAATAAAATTTATTCCTTTGTGGTAGGGAAAAATTGGCTTTTCGCAAAACTGTAACCATAGAGCTTTCCACCAGCCAAATATGCATGTAGTGATAGCATTATTCTGTTCATTACTCTCTATGTGTTACTTTGCCAGCATATTCCATGTGCTGACCCGTTTTCGGACTGCAACGTATCATGTTGCAGACTTTTCAGACGACGAGTAAGGAGCCTTAGGTCGTGGTCTTATACTCAGTGATGTCTTTGGAGTTGATGGACTCACTTTATCTTCCAAGCCTTCTGCTGTTATCGTATTTTAGATGGCCTTAAGCCATATTTATTGTATTGAGTTATCTTTAACTATTCAATGTAATAAGTGTGTGATTGCTACTCTATTATAATTCCTTCAAAGTACTGTGCGTGTCAGCATTACCGATCCAGGGCGATAACATCATGGATAGCCGTGTTTCTGCTCTTGTCATTCTCATGAGCTATCATTCCATGGTTGATATCTCCTGCCTTAGGGTTTTCTTGACAAAAAATTTGAGTTCTAATGCTCCATGTTCCAGTCTTTCTCCGATACACCTTGATCTCGGGTATTGACATATTCAAATAGTCTCACAAGTTCCATAAGGGTAGCCTTACTAGGTCAAATCTGGGAATTCTTCAGAGCCTTCAAATTCTCCTAGTCTTCGGAGTCTTCAACTGTTGTAGTTTCCATTATTCAGATGCACGGTAAAATCTCCGTCATTCCGTAGTGGTCGTGGTTGTCCTGATATCTTGTACTCCTTGGAGTGGTCTCATCAGTCAAATCTTCGAGCTCAAAAGGGGAAAGGGGTATAGTCTCACTAAAAGGGAATATTTGAAAAAGCTCAGAAAAGAAGAGAGGAAAAGATCTTTTTCGAAAAAGAAAGTTTTAGAGAAAATCCTTCCTATGGGCTTGCCAGTTTCTAGGGTCACGTCCTACAGTTAACATGTGCTCTGATACCATCTTGTAGCGACCCGATCTCAAACGGTGAAGTCTCTGTGCTTAAGTGTCATCCCTGGATCGGTATGCTGACACACACAGTACTCGAGGATTTATAACGGAGGTAAATCACATGTATAAAGTAACGTAAATACTATTACCTCAATCCAAATGGCGGAAGTAACAACAAGGTTGTGGATTCCCATCAACACCAACGGCAAAGTTGAGTGTAGAAATCGTAACCCTAACGTATCACTTACTCGTCGTAAGAATCCAGCAACATGAGACGTTGCAGCCACAAAGGGTCAGTACATTGAATGTACTGGCAAATTCACACCATAGGATAATGATGAATAATAGCTATCACTACATGCATATGTGGCTGGTGGAAAGCTCTAAGTTTATTATTGCATAAAGCCAATTTTTCCCTACTACAAAGGAATATATTTTATTTAACTACAAAGTTGGTTGAAAACATTGAGGAGGTTCCTCCAACTCAATCCCAAATTAACATCAATAACCCAACAAATTATTTAAGTAACGTGATGAGATCAATATGATAATCCAAGTACCAGAGACTCAAGATTGTCCATAACCGGGGACACGGCTAACCATGATTAGTTTGTACACTCTGGAGAGGTTTGCGCACTTTTCCCCACAAGACTCGATCTCCTCCGTTGGATTTCTCGCACTACATGGTATTTGAGAAACGGATGACCGAGACACAGTCTTTCAGGAGCATTAACTCTCTACTCCGGGCGGACCGGTACACCTACAATCCCCCTACATCTGCTAGTCCTCCTCTTCGAGAGCTCACGCTGTTGGGAACGTAGTAATTTCAAAAAAAAATCCTACGCACACGCAAGATCATGGTGATGCATAGCAACGAGAGGGGAGAGTGTTGTCCACGTACCCTCGTAGACCGACAGCGGAAGCGTTATCACAACGCGGTTGATGTAGTCGTACGTCTTCACGATCCGACCGATCAAGTACCGAACGTACGGCACCTCCGAGTTCTACACACGTTCAGCTCGATGACGTCCCTTGAACTCCGATCCAGCCGAGTGTTGAGGGAGAGTTTCGTCAACACGACGGCGTGGTGACGACGATGATGTTTCACCGACGCAGGGCTTCGCCTAAGCTCCGCAACGGTATTATCGAGGTGTAATATGGTGGAGGGGGGCACCGCACACGGCTAAGAGATCTCAAGGATCAATTGTTGTGTCTCTGGGGTGCCCCCCTGCCCCCGTATATAAAGGAGCAAGGGGGAGGCAGCCGGCCAAGGGGAGAGGCGCGCCATAGGGGGGAGTCCTACTCCCACCGGGAGTAGGACTCCTCCTTTCCTTGTGGGAGTAGGAGAAGGGAAGGGGGAAGGAGAAAGAAGGAAGGGTGCGCCCCCCTTCCCTAGTCCAATTCGGACCAGATCATGGGGAGGGGTGCGGCCACCTTTCGAGGCCTTTCTCTCCTTTCCCGTATGGCTCATTAAGGCCCAATACGAATTCCCGTAACTCTCCGGTACTCCGAAAAATACCCGAATCACTCGGAACCTTTCCGAAGTCCGAATATAGTCGTCCAATATATCGATTTTTACGTCTCGGCCATTTCGAGACTCCTCGTCATGTCTCCGATCTCATCCGGGACTCCGAACTCCTTCGGTACATCAAAACTCAATAAAACTGTCATCGTAACGTTAAGCGTGCGGACCCTACGGGTTCGAGAACTATGTAGACATGACCGAGACACGTCTCTGGTCAATAACCAATAGCGGGATCTGGATGCCCATATTGGCTCCCACATATTCTACGAAGATCTTTATCGGTCAGATCGCATAACAACATACGTTGTTCCCTTTGTCACCGGTATGTTACTTGCCCGAGATTTGATCGTCGGTATCTCAATACCTAGTTCAATCTCGTTACCGGCAAGTCTCTTTACTCGTTCCGTAATACATCATCTCGCAACAAACTCATTAGTTGCAATGCTTGCAAGGCTTAAGTGATGTGCATTACCGAGAGGGCCCAGAGTACCTCTCCGACAATTGGAGTGACAAATCCTAATCTCGAAATACGCCAACCCAACAAGTACCTTTGGAGACACCTGTAGAGCACCTTTATAATCACCCATTTACGTTGTGACGTTTGGTAGCACACAAAGTGTTCCTCCGGTAAACGGGAGTTGCATAATCTCATAGTCATAGGAACATGTATAAGTCATGAAGAAAGCAGTAGCAACATACTAAACGATCGAGTGCTAAGCTAACGGAATGGGTCAAGTCAATCACGTTATTCTCCTAATGAGGTGATCCCGTTAATCAAATGACAACTCATGTCTATGGCTAG
The DNA here is from genome assembly GCF_018294505.1 of Triticum aestivum. Taxonomy (NCBI): domain Eukaryota; kingdom Viridiplantae; phylum Streptophyta; class Magnoliopsida; order Poales; family Poaceae; genus Triticum; species Triticum aestivum. Next base: position 84,723,540 of record NC_057808.1, read on the forward strand.
GAAACATAACCATCTTTGATTAACGAGCTAGTCAAGTAGAGGCATACTAGTGACACTCTGTTTGTCTATGTATTCACACATGTATTATGTTTCCGTTAATACAATTCTAGCATGAATAATAAACATTTATCATGATATAAGGAAATAAATAATAACTTTATTATTGCCTCTAGGGCGTATTTCCTTCAGTCTCCCACTTGCACTAGAGTCAATAATCTAGTTCACATCGCCATGTGATTTAACATCAATAATTCACATCACCATGTGATTAACACCCATAGTTCACATTGTCATGTGACCAACACCCAAAGGGTTTACTAGAGTCAATAATCTAGTTCACATCGCTATGTGATTAACACCCAAAGAGTACTAAGGTGTGATCATGTTTTGCTTGTGAGATAATTTTAGTCAACGGGTCTGTCACATTCAGATCCATAAGTATTTTGCAAATTTCTATGTCTATAATGCTCTGCACGGAGCTACTCTAGCTAATTGCTCCCACTTTCAATATGTATCTAGACCGAGACTTAGAGTCATCTAGATTAGTGTCAAAACTTGCATCGACGTAACCCTTTACGACGAACCTTTTGTCACTTCCATAATCGAGAAACATGTCCTTATTCCACTAAGGATAATTTTGACCGCTGTCCAGTGATCTACTCCTAGATCACTATTGTACTCCCTTGCCAAAATCAGTGTAGGGTATACAATAGATCTGGTACACAGCATGGCATACTTTATAGAACCTATGGCCAAGGCATAGGGAATGACTTTCATTCTCTTTCTATCTTCTGCCGTGGTCGGGCTTTGAGTCTTACTCAATTTCACACCATGTAACACAGGCAAGAAACTCTTTTCTTTGACTGTTCTATTTTGAACTACTTCAAAATCTTGTTAAGGTATGTACTCATTGAAAAAACTTATCAAGCGTCTTGATCTATCTCTATAGATCTCGATGCTCAATATGTAAGCAGCTTCACCGAGGTCTTTCTTTAAAAAACTCCTTTCAAACACTCCTTTATGCATTGCAGAATAATTCTACATTATTTCCGATCAACAATATGTTATTCACATATACTTATCAGAAATGTTGTAGTGCTCCCACTCACTTTCTTGTAAATACATGCTTCACTGCAAGTCTGTATAAAACTATATCCTTTGATCAACTTATCAAAGTGTATATTCCAACTCCGAGATGCTTGCACCAGTCCATAGATGGATCGCTGGAGCTTGCATATTTTGTTAGCACCTTTAGGATTGACAAAACCTTCTGGTTGCATCATATACAACTCTTCTTTAATAAATCCATTAAGGAATGCAGTTTTGTTTATCCATTTGCCATATTTCATAAAATGCGGCAATTGCTAACATGATTCAGACAGACTTAAGCATAGATACGAGTGAGAAACTCTCATCGTAGTCAACACCTTGAACTTGTCGAAAAACCTTTTTTGCGACAATTCTAGCTTTGTAGATAGTAACACTACTATCAGCGTCCGTCTTCCTCTTGACGATCCATTTATTCTCAATTGCTTGCCGATCATCGGGCAAGTCAACCAAAGTCCACACTTTGTTCTTCATACATGGATCTTATCTCAGATTTCATGGCCTCAAGCCATTTTGCGGAATCTGGGCTCACCATCGCTTCTTCATAGTTCGGAGGTTCGTCATGGTCTAGTAACATAACCTCCAGAACAGGATTACCGTACCACTATGGTGCGGATCTTACTCTGGTTTACCTACAAGGTTTAGTAACAACTTGATCTGAAGTTTCATGATCATCATCATTAACTTCCTCACTCATTGGTATAGACGTCACAGGAACCGTTTCTTGTGATGAACTACTTTCCAATAAGGGAGCAGGTACAGTTACCTCATCAAGTTCTACTTTCCTCCCACTCACTTCTTTCGAGAGAAACTCCTTCTCTAGAAAGGATCCATTCTTAGCAACGAATGTCTTGCCTTCGGATCTGTGATAGAAGGTGTACCCAACTGTCTCCTTTGGGTATCCTATGAAGACACATTTCTCCGATTTGGGTTTGAGCTTATCAGGATGAAACCTTTTCACATAAGCATCGCAACCCCAAACTTTAAGAAACGACAACTTTGGTTTCTTGCCAAACCACAGTTCATAAGATGTCATCCCAACGGATTTAGATGGTACCCTATTTAACGTGAATGCAGTTGTCTCTAATGCATAACCCCAAAACGATAGTGGTAGATCGGTAAGAGACATCATAGATTGCACTATATCCAATAAAGTACGGTTATGATGTTCGGACACACCATTATGATGTGGTGTTCCAGGTGGCACGAATTTGTGAAACTATTCCACATTGTTTTAATTGAAGACCAAACTCGTAACTCAAATATTTGTCTCCGCGGTCAGATCGTAGAAACCTTATTTTCTTTCACGATGATTTTCCACTGCACTCTGAAATTCTTTGAACTTTTCAAATGCTTCAGACTGATGTTTCATCAAGTAGATATACCCATATCTGCTCAAATCATCTGTGAAGGTCAGAAAATAACGATATCCGCCACGAGCCTCAATATTCATTGGACCACATACATCTGTATGTATGACTTCCAACAAATCTGTTGCTCTCTCCATAGTTCCGGAGAACGGCGTTTTAGTCATCTTGCCCATGAGGCACGGTTCGCAAGCATCAAGTGATTCATAATCAAGTGATTCCAAAATCCCATCAGTATGGAGTTTCTTCATGCGCTTTACACCAATATGACCTAAACGGCAGTGCCACAAACAAGTTGCACTATCATTATTAACTTTTCATCTTTTGGCTTCAATATTATGAATATGTGTATCACTACGATCGAGATCCAACAAACCATTTTATTGGGTGTATGACCACAGAAGGTTTTATTCATGTAAACAGAACAACAATTATTCTCTAATTTAAATGAATAACCGTATTGCAACAAACATGATCAAATCATATTCATGCTCAACGCAAACACCAAATAACACTTATTTAGTTTCAACACTAATCCCAAAAGTACAGGGAGTGTGCGATGATGATCATATCAATCTTGGAACTACTTCCAACACACATCGTCACCTCGCCTTTTTACTAGTTTCTGTTCATTCTGCAATTCCCGTTTCGAGTTACTACTCTTAGCAACTGAACCAGTATCAAATACCGAGGGGTTGCTATAAACACTAGTAAAGTACACATCAATAACATGTATATCCAATATACCTTTGTTCACTTTGCCATCCTTCTTATCCACAAAATAGTTGGGGTAGTTCCGCTTCCAGTGACCAGTCCCTTTGCAGTAGAAGCACTTAGTCTCAGGCTTAGGACCAGACTTAGGCTTCTTCACTTGAGCAGCAACTTGCTTGCCGTTCTTCTTGAAGTTCCCCTTCTTCCCTTTGCCCTTTTCTAGAAACTAGTGGTCTCGTCAACCATCAACACTTGATGTTTTTCTTGATTTCTACCTTCGTCGATTTCAGCATCACGAAGAGCTCGGGAATTACTTTCGTCATTCCTTGCATACTATAGTTCATCACGAAGTTCTACTAACTTGGTGATGGTGGCTAGAGAATTCTGTCAATCACTATTTTATCTGGAAGATTAACTCCCACTTGATTCAAGCGATTGTAGTACCCAGACAATCTGAGCACATGCTCACTAGTTGAGCGATTCTCCTCCATCTTTTAGCTATAGAACTTGTTGGAGACTTCATATCTCTCAACTCGGGTATTTGCTTGAAATATTAACTTCAACTCCTGGAACATCTCATATGGTCCATGACGTTCAAAACGTCTTTGAAGTCCCGATTCTAAGCCGTTAAGCATGGTGCACTAAACTATCAAGTAGTCATCATATTGAGCTAGCCAAACGTTCATAACGTCTGCATCTGCTCCTGGAATAGGTCTGTCACCTAGCGGTGCATCAAGGACATAATTTTTCTGTGCAGCAATGAGGATAATCCTTAGATCACGGATCCAATCCGCATCTTTGCTACTAACATCTTTCAACATAATTTTTCTCTAGGAACATATCAAAAATAAACATAGGGAAACAACAACGCGAGCTATTGATCTATAACATAATTTGCAAAATACTATCAGGACTAAGTTCATGATAAATTTAAGTTCAATTAATCATATTACTTAAGAACTCCCACTTAGATAGACATCCCTCTAATCCTCTAAGTGATCGCGTGATCCATATCAACTAAACCATGTCCGATCATCACGTGAGATGGAGTAGTTTCAATGGTGAACATCACTATGTTGATCATATCTACTATATGATTCACGCTCGACCTTTCGGTCTCCGTGTTCCGAGGCCATATCTGTTATATGCTAGGCTCGTCAAGTTTAACCTGAGTATTCCGCGTGTGCAACTGTTTTGCACCCGTTGTATTTGAACGTAGAGCCTATCACACCCGATCATCACGTGGTGTCTCAGCACGAAGAACTTTCGCAACGGTGCATACTCAGGGAGAACACTTATACTTTGATAATTTAGTGAAGGATCATCTTATAATGCTACCGTCAAACAAAGCAAGATAAGATGCATAAAGGATTAACATCACATGCAATCAATATAAGTGATATGATATGGCCATCATCATCTTGTGCTTGTGATCTCCATCTCCGAAGCACCGTCATGATCACTATCGTCACCGGCGCGACACCTTGATCTCCATCGTAGTATCATTGTCGTCTCGCCAACTTATTGGTTTTACGACTATCGCTACCGCTTAGTGATAAAGTAAAACTATTACATGGTGATTGCATCTCATACAATAAAATGACAACCATATGGCACCTGCCAGTTGCCGATAACTCGGTTACAAAACATGATCATCTCATACAACAAATTATATCACATCATGTCTTGACAAATCACATCACAACATGCCCTGCAAAAACAAGTTAGACGTCCTCTACTTTGTTGTTGCAAGTTTTACGTGGCTGCTACGGGCTTAGCAAGAACCGTTCTTACCTACGCATCAAAACCACAACGATAGTTTGTCAAGTTGGTGCTGTTTTAACCTTCGCAAGGACCGGGCGTAGCCACACTCGGTTCAACTAAAGTGAGAGAGACAGACACCCGCCAGTCATCTTTAAGCAACGAGTGCTCGCAACGGTGAAACCAGTCTCGCGTAAGCGTACGCGTAATGTCGGTCCGGGCCGCTTCATCTCACAATACCGCTGAACCAAAGTATGACATGCTGGTAAGCAGTATGACTTATATCGCCCACAACTCATTTGTGTTCTACTCGTGCATAGCATCAACGCATAAAACCTGGCTCTGATACCACTGTTGGGGAACGTAGTAATTTCAAAAAAAATTCCTATGCACACGCAAGATCATGGTGATGCATAGCAACGAGAGGGGAGAGTGTTGTCCACGTACCCTCGTAGACCGACAGCGGAAGCGTTATCACAACGCGGTTGATGTAGTCGTACGTCTTCACGATCCGACCGATCAAGTACCGAACGTACGGCTCCTCCGAGTTCTACACACGTTCAGCTCGATGACGTCCCTCGAACTCCGATCCAGCCGAGTGTTGAGGGAGAGTTTCGTCAGCACGACGGCGTGGTGACGATGATGATGTTTCACCGACGCAGGGCTTCGCCTAAGCTCCGCAACGGTATTATCGAGGTGTAATATGGTGGAGGGGGGCACTGCACACGGCTAAGAGATCTCAAGGATCAATTTTTGTGTCTCTGGGGTGCCTCCCTGCCCCCGTATATAAAGGAGTAAGGGGGAGGCAGCCGGCCAAGGGGAGAGGCGCTCCATAGGGGGGAGTCCTACTCCCACCGGGAGTAGGACTCCTCCTTTCCTTGTGGGAGTAGGAGAAGGGAAGGGGGAAGGAGAAAGAAGGAAGGGTGCGCCCCCCTTCCCTAGTCCAATTCGGACCAGATCATGGGGAGGGGTGCGGCCACCTTTTAAGGCCTACGGGTTCGAAAACTATGTAGACATGACCGAGACACGTCTCCGGTCAATAACCAATAGCGGGACCTGGATGCCCATATTGGCTCCCACATATTCTACGAAGATCTTTATCGGTCAGACCGCACAACAACATACGTTGTTCCCTTTGTCACCGGTATGTTACTTGCCCGAGATTTGATCGTCGGTATCTCAATACCTAGTTCAATCTCGTTACCGGCAAGTCTCTTTACTCGTTCCGTAATACATCATCTCGCAACAAACTCATTAGTTGCAATGCTTGCAAGGCTTAAGTGATGTGCATTACCGAGAGGGCCCAGAGATACCTCTCCGACAATTGGAGTGACAAATCCTAATCTCGAAATACGCCAACCCAACAAGTATCTTTGGAGACACCTGTAGAGCACCTTTATAATCACCCATTTACGTTGTGACGTTTGGTAGCACACAAAGTGTTCCTCCGGTAAACGGGAGTTGCATAATCTCATAGTCATAGGAACATGTATAAGTCATGAAGAAAGCAGTAGCAACATACTAAACGATCGAGTGCTAAGCTAACGGAATGGGTCAAGTCAATCACGTCATTCTCCTAATGAGGTGATCCCGTTAATCAAATGACAACTCATGTCTATGGCTAGGAAACATAACCATCTTTGATCAACGAGCTAGTCAAGTAGAGGCATACTAGTGACATTCTGTTTGTCTATGTATTCACACATGTATTATGTTTCCGGTTAATACAATTCTAGCATGAATAATAAACATTTATCATGATATAAGGAAATAAATAATAACTTTATTATTGCCTCTAGGGCATATTTCCTTCACACGCAACTTACCCAACTATGCCAGAGCCCATAATGGCTTGTGGCTGCACACGGAAGTTTCTAGCATGAATAATCTTATGATCCCTTCGAGCCTGGGTGGCTTTCCATAGGGTGATCACACGGGTCCTCCGGGATCCCCTTGGGCAAGCACTGGGTTCTCCAGGTGCCCGGGCAAACCACTGGGTGCTCCAGGGTGCCCCTACCATTTCACCCAGATGTGTATTCAAGTATCCACCTTAGGTTAACCATTAATAATAACTCTCACATCTGCCATGAATCACTCAAACCAAACCACGTCTACGAGCATAGCACAACAGTAAGCATAACGTAATTGTAACTCCCAAGGTTTCAATGCAGGGCAATAGGTTCCTACCTCATCAACTACTTCCCAATACCCACATGTTATCAATCCTACTCATGCAATGTTTGAGGGCCGAAACTAATGCATAAAAACTGGGTATGAAAGGGATATGATCAAAGTGTGAACTTGCATGTACTGTTGATGAAGATGATTCGCACTCATAACTCTTGATAGTTCTACTCGTCACACTCCGGTCAATCTATCGTAAGCAAGCAATAGTAACCACACATAAGCAATCACTCAAAAGATCGGAAAGAACGAAGAAGACAATTCGAAAAAACATCAAAACCAAGAAAATAACTCTTGCAACATAAAACAATTTCTAACAGTACCAAAATTATGTGAATTTGGCGTTATCAAAAAGTTTAGGTCAAGAGCTTCGATTTGCAAAAAGAATCAACTTAGTCGGAGTTATAAAACTCAAGTTACGATCAAACGAAGTTTGAATCTAAATCTGTTTGAAACCAAATTTTAAATTTTCAAAAACATGTTTAAGTTGATTATCTGGGTAGAGGGGATCATAACGAAGACGTGGGCATTGGTTTCGTTGGATTTGGACAAACGAGTAAAAAGTAGTGATCGTTTGAAAAAGAGGGGCTAAACTGTAAAATAAAACAACTACATCTAGGTCCCTGGCGTAAATAAACAAAAAACGAAAAGACTAAATAACGAACGCTCGTTTATAAGATCTAAACAGTGGACGTTCGCTGTTTAAATAAAACCCTAAAAAACAGATCTAGTCTAGGTTTTTTTATAGAAAAAACGAACTAAACAAGGAAAACCGAGAAAACCGGGGCGGCGGTTATACCGGTTCGCGGCGGAGTAAACCGGCGGCGGATCTGGCGACGGTGGCGATCTCCGGCGAGGTCGGCGGCGGGGTTGCGCGGTGCGGGCGGCGCTGCAGGCGGTGGGGCAAAGGCGGCAGCGGCGGGATGCGTCGCGGGCGGCGCAGGGCAGCGGTGCGGGCGGAGCAGCGGCGGCGGCGGGAGCTGCGGCGGCAGCGCGACAGTTGCGGCGAGATGCGGCGGCGGCAAGGAGAGAGAAGAGAGAGGGGGCCGGGGTGGCCCGGTATTTAAGGGGGAGGGTGGCCTCGGGAGGCGTGGGGAAGGGGCAAAGCGGCGGCGGGCGCGGCTCGGACTCCGGCCGGAGTCCGGCTCGGCGACGGGGACGATGGCGGTGCGCGGAGCTGGGCCTTGGCCTGGCAAGAGCTAGGCCGGCCCAGTTCGGCGGAGGGAAATTCTTTTTTTTTTACAAACAGAGAAAGAAATAATAAAAACAAAAGAAAATGAAAATATTATATAGACATATAATATATCAAAATTTTCAGAAAAAGATTTTCTACAAGGTGAACATTTTCCTAACGTCAACTAAAATCCACATAAATTTAAAGAAAGCCAAGAGTGCTACAGCTCTAATAAAATCCAACAAAAATCATTTTAAAAATACCAAAATGAATTCAAATTTATTTCTCTCCAATTTTCTATTGTGGGGAATCATGTTACCCTATTTTCCATGTATTATACTTTTTGGAGAAAAATAATTTGAATAAAACCCAAATAACTCCAATTAAAAATAATTTCCAAAAGGACTTTGAATTTGATCCTTTGAAACTCCCAACTCATATTTCATATGTTTTGAAGAAGTCATTTTATCTTCGCTCGTGAAAATCATTGAGTTGCATAAAGTTTCAGAATTGGAAATATTCTCAAATGAAATTCAAATATTTTCAACACCCCTTGTCATTTAAATAAATTGAAGAAGTCATGTCATCTTCTCTCTAGGGTTTTGTGGTCAAAAGAATTTGAATTCACGGAGATCATAAAATCAAAAATGAAAGTTTGGGAAGGTCCTTTTATTCCCTCTCATTTAACTTTCAAAAAGTTTCGAATTTCACTCAATCAATCACACAACAATCAAACAAGCAATCAAATCTATCTATTTAATATAACATTCCAAACTTTAGAATTTTGGGATGTTACATATTTATGTTCATGGTGGATTATAACCTACTCATGCTTGCACTCAATGTTTATTAATTTTAATGCATGTTCATGACTGTTGTCGCTCTCTAGTTGGTCGCTTCCTAGTCTTTTGCTAGCCTTCACTTGTACTAAGTGGGAATACTGCTTGTGCATCCAATCCCTTAAACCCCAAAGTTATTCCATATGAGTCCACTATACCTTCCTATATGCGGTATCTACCTGCCGTTCCAAGTAAATTTGTATGTGCCAAACTCTAAACCTTCAAATGAAATTCTGTTTTGTATGCTCGAATATCTCATGTATCAACTAGCTCTGTCCGTATCTTCCATGTTAGGCGGGTTATTCTCAAGAGGAGTGGACTCCGCTCCTCACTCACGAGAAAATGGCTGGTCATCGGGATGCCCAGTCCCATGCTTTATGCAAATCAAATCAAAATAATTGCAAACAAAACTCCCCCGGGACTGTTTTTAGTTGGAGGCACTCGTTGTTTCGAGCAAGCCATGGATTGATGCTTGTTGGTGGAGGGGGAGTAAAAACTTTACCATTCTGTTTGGGAACCGCCTATAATGTGTGTAGCATGGGAGATATCGCCATCTCTTGGTTGTTATGTTGACAATGAAAGTATACCGCTCAAAATATTATTTATCTCTGCTTTAAAACCGAGCTCTGGCATCTCTACAAATCCCTGCTTCCCTCTGCGAAGGGCTTATCTATTTACAGTCATCACCCTCTTATTAAAAAGCACCAGCTGGAGAGCATTGTTGTCATTTGCATCCATTACTGTTTATTTATATTGGGTATGACTATGACTGGATCTCTTTTACCATGAATTACAATGTCTAGTCAGTCCTTGATCTTTAAAGGAGCTCTGCGTTTATGTTTTGCTATAGTTACAATCACTACAAAACCCAAAAATATTACTTTTCCGTTGCTATAGTTACAATCACTACAAAACCCAAAAATATTACTTTTGCTACCGTTACCGTTACTATCATACTACTTTGCTACTAAATACTTTGCTGCAAATATTAAGTTATCCATGTGTGGTTGAATTGACAACTCAACTGCTAATACTTGAGAATATTCTTTGACTCCCCTTGTGTCGAATCAATAAATTTGGGTTGAATACTCTACCCTCGAAAACTGTTGCGATCCCCTATACTTGTGGGTTATCACTCTCGCGTCCCTCCGGGTGCTCTGCTCTTGTCCCTCCACGTGCGCTGCCAATGATTGGGGCCGGCGCACGGTCATGCATGTTCGTGTCCATGCGGTTGCGCCAGGCGCGGCGCGACGATGCAGTTACCCGCTGCAAAAACTGCGGACGCGCCGGGAATCCATGCCACCCGGCCCACTTTTATTCCTGCGGCCATTTACCTTCATCTCTCGTCTTACATGACACAATAAGCACACCCACGAGGACACATACAGAGAGGACATCTAGCGGTTCCAATGGCGCTCCCCGTGGCTCCAATGGCGCTCCCAGCGGCCGACAACGACAACGGCGGGCAGTTCACCATGCAACACGTCGTGGACACCCACGTGAGGGGGAAGGCTCTCTCGGTGGTGTACATGAACGATCCGGTCTCGGTGGAGAGCTCCATCCAAACTATGGAGCAGTTCCTTGCCGAGGACAAGTACCCAGTGGTCGGCTTCGACCTCGAGTACACCATGGGTCGTGCCGGGTACGATCAGAAGGTTGTCGTCACCCAGTTGTGTGTGCGACATGACGTCCTCGTCTACCACTACCACCTGGCCACAACGCCTTGTGAGCGCTTCTCCATGTTTATCAATAGCTTCGACTACAGTTTCGCTGCGGTGGACACCACCAACTATCTAAAAGCGCTCAAGGTTTCGGGCTGTAAATGCCCGAATCTTGTCAACATCCAGCGCCACTACAAGGTCTGGGGCAGCGACAAAAAAAACTGAACTCCCTAGTTGACCTCGCCTCGGCCATCATTGACCCCTACTACATGAAGATGAAGAATGAGAGTAATAAGGACAAGAACGCCTGGCACAGTGTGTGGCATGAGAGACTGGATGAACAACATGTCAAGTACGCGGCCATAGACGCATACACAAGCTACGAGATGTACACGCGGATCGTTGACATGAGGAATTGTCTTCTTCCTGACCCAGACGAGGGATTGAGCCACATAGCAGTGGCGGGAGCGTCACAAGAAGTAGATGACTAGACGATCGTTTCTCCTACTTTAGAATGCATGCAATTGTTTATTGAGGTGTGTGCGAATGATCTGTATAGTCACTTATGTAATTGGATGTTTATTTCAGTTATATATATACACATGTTATTCTACTGTAGACAGAGCAAATCACACGGCTTATTAGCAGCAATCGTCTGTGTTATTATTGGTCTTCGCACACATTTCTGATTACGGACCTGTTTGTCGCGTATCACACACATCTTGTTCAGTTGAACCATTTCCATTGTGTTGCCTAATCACACACAGTTCATCCTAGTGAACTATATGCTGTATATCGCGCACGCCTTCATCTGGCTGCCCGTTTCTTTTGTTCCCCCTCATCCCAAATAGTTAATAGAGCTGAAACGTATGCCCTGCATCCAACACGCAACAAAAATCTGAATCGTGCATCCATCATCGCAAACGTTTTGCACCTTTTTTCACGGGTTTTTTACACCACCGTTTGCGGTTATGGCATCGTACACAGTTTCGTTGAAGGGTCTCTGATCGTAGTGTCGCGTTTGGACCATCCTGCAGTAGTGTGCAAGTATTTTCTTTTGTGTGTGTAGGTGCTGTTCACGAGGCTTTGTGTGATTATCCTATTGGTTCGATAAACCTTGGTTCTCACTGAGGGAAATACTTATCTCTACTGTACTACATCTCCCCTCCTCTTCAAGGAAAATCCAACGCAGCTCACAAGTAGCAATCTATGCCGGACAACGAGGAATGCAAGAGTAAGGAAGAGAGGTGTGTAAATTCACAACTGTGAAGGTAAGTCCTACGACTCCCACCTTCTGCACTTGAAATACTTAGCGTAGATGTAGAAGTATTATGTGTGACATGTGCAAATGGGAGTAAGTCCTTATAATTAAGACAAAGCTCTTGTTCTAATAGCTGTAATAATTTTGTAGCATTTGTTCTATTTAGTCTAGATGACCAAGACTTGTCGTGGGACAGTTTTTAAATGAATGATCTTAACTAAGAATAACCATGCACAAGAGAAAGTCTTCAAATACTTTGGTGTTGAGAAAAATTATATAGAAGATGATGTTTGAAACTATCAACCCCATATTGTCAATTTTAATAGACTTGGTAGCTCTTGTGGAATAAATTGTCTAGAGGAACTTAGTTGAAGGGTGAACGAGATTTTGCCAAAAATCTGTGTTGTATCTCTTACATGGTGCTTTACCTTCTCGTTGGTGCCATGCCCCTGCTACTATATACACGTGTACGTGTGTAAATGTGACTTCGTCACCTTTCTTGATGTTATGCTAAGGAATCCGCTAGCCAATGAATGATCCACCAAGAGCGACAGCTCAGACTTCGGCTATTAATTTGTTACCGTATGTAGTGGCAACACCACAAATGCATATTATTCGGCTTTCTCTTGAATGGATGTGTATGTGGAAAATAAAGGGGACTGATCAAAGAGCTTGAAACAGACATATATCAAAGGTCCAAAAATTAAGCCACAACGAAAGTCTATGCATGATCACTTACTTGGCATAATCCCTTCATGTAAGAACCAAAGTTTCTGCAGATAATGATTGAAATGAAGTTCTTAAGAGCCTTGAGGACGAGATAATTGTGGGTATGTTTATGAGCACTAAAGCATCATGTTTTTTTACATGCCTTTCACTCCCTAACTTATGTTTTTATGGCTCCACAAAGAAAACTCTTCCTTGCATTCCCGGAGAGCAAGTGTAATCTAGAATAAATAGAATAAAGTGTTGCAAAGTTGTTTTATCTACTAGATTAAAATCTTTGTGTTGATTATCTTTTCTTCACTAACACTTGTACAATTACCATGCCACCACTATAGCTATACTAAGTTTTCAGGTCAAGAAGCAGTGGGCTATCTAGGCATACCGATCATAAGTGAACAAAAACCTTCTTGTTATTTTTGTTTAAACAATTGAGTTCCTTATGATTCGGATTTCTCTCTATGTTGCTCGAGGACGATCAAGTTTAAGCTTGGGGGAGTTGATGAGTGATATTTTACACTCATTCACCCTTAGTTTAAACTGAGATATTTCATTTAAATTGAGATATTCACTCTAATATTGCTACTAATGACTAATGAATGCAAAGGATTCCATAAATCCTCTCTTTGATGTGTTTCCATGAGAAATGGGCTAAAAAGGGAAGAAATCATGTGAGAACATGGAAAGGAACGGAAAGGAAGGAAGAAGCAATCACCAGGAGGCGCACCAGTGGCCAAAGACCAAAAGACGAAGTTTCATACTAGCGCATGTGCCTGTATGGCATGGATTCCAAGGCCGCTCATCCTCCTGAATAACTTTTATAAAGGGGACCCCATCAAAATGTCAACGGGGGAGCATTGATCGAAGCCAGAATAGAACCACCATCATCCCCTTTCATCAACCCTAGCCACCACCACTTCCATCTCCATAGCCGCCATCACCACCATAGTCCAGCTCCTTCTAATTCATACTTGTAATTGTGCATCGCACAAGGCAGCCATTGTAAGACATATTTGCAATCAATAAATCTTCATGATGTGTCCTTTAGTGCTTTATTCTTGCGATCTGATCTCCATGTGTGAGTAGTTCGGTAAGGTATGGGTTGAGGCATAGGCCTTGCAACCCTCTGTTTTGGGGGCAATGGAAGAGCTTTAAATTAACACCTCGTATGTGTGAAATAAAATTGTTTCATAGATGTATCTTGTCTTGTCCGAGATCTTCATCCCTGTAGGTACCCAGGATCATGGAGATTGAGCAACGGTGAGGCAAAGTGCATGGGAGAACATGAAGTGTTATTCTGAACACCAGTGACACAAAGGTTTAGTATGGTAATACGGATCCAATCCTTGGCGATTCAAGAGATGTAGTCATTAAACACCTAAAGCTCTTGTCTGATTATTTATAATCTTAATTATAGAGGCTACCCCACGCGATGGATAGGGCATGTGGTAGGACAACTGATTCTTGATGCAGGACTCGTGTTGGTCAAGATGTTATTTGGACACATCCCCCACTTCGGTCCGTAACAAGCACATCTCGATAGGTGACTTCCAACACACGAATTAAGATCATATCTGGTCCCAACACGAATACATGGTTGTAAGCATTAAGACCTCATGCCTGTACCTATTTTTATTATATTGTTTGAATCATCTTTGCTTGATTGATCTGGCCAAAAGCTGGAACTGATCTTTTAACAAAAGCTTGGTAGAGACCATCGCTTCAATCTTCCTCTCGTGGGTTCGATAACCCAGGGTCACCTCTGGGGAAATAGGTGTGGGATACTTTCTTGTTCCTTTATCGATCTCTAAAAGGAGGTATCATTACTCATATCCAAAATCCTTGTATGCGTGTGCTTCTCTAACCATATAAACGAAAGGGCAACACTAGGCGTTCGGTCGGTTGCACGTGCACCATCGGATCGACCCACCCGTAGTCGTCTGGTCCTCAGCACAACATCATCCTCTTCTGTCCCCACCACTTTGTCCTCAAGGGCAGTTGTTTAACTTCTTTTCCCATCCCCCTCTGTGTCGCTCGCGTGCACCCACCTCCATTGCTCCCGTACCTTGATATGTCTCCAACATATCCATACTTATTGATTGTTCCATGCTATTATAGTATCAATCTTGGATGTTTTATATGCAATTATATATCATTTTTTGGGACTAACCTACTAACCCAGTGCGCAGCGCCAGTTGTTGTTTTTTGCTTGTTTTTGGCTTTCAGAAAATAAATATCAAACAGAGTCCAAGCGGAGGGAAAACTTTGGATTATTTTTTCTAGACCAGAAGGGACCCTAGAAGGTTCGGGAGAAGACCTGAAGAGCCACGAGGGAGCGAATCTCAGGAGGTGCGCCCCAGGTGGCACCTCGTGACCTAATTCCACCTCTATAAATTCCCAAATATTCCCAATATATCAAAGAGCCATCGAAAATAGTTTTTCCACCACCGCAAGTTTCCGTTCTTCCGCGATCTCATCTGGAGGCCCTTTTCAGTACTCGGCCGGAGGGGGAATCTATCACGGAGGGATTCTATGTCAACCTTGCTTCCCTTTCGATGATGTGTGAGTAGCTTACCATATACCTACGAGTCCATAGCTAGTAGCTAGACGGCTTCTTCTCTCTCTCTTTAATCTTCAATACAATGTTCTCCTCAATGTTCTTGGAGATCTGTTCAATGTAATCTTCTTTTGCGGTGTGCTTGTTGGGATCCGATGAATTGTGGGTATATGATCAGATTATTCATGAATATTATTTGAGTCTTTTCTTAATTCCTATATGCATGATTGTTATAGTTTTGTATTTATCTCTGATCTATCTATTTGGTTTGGCCAACTGGATTGACTTATCTTGCAATGGGAGATGTGCTTTGTAATGGATTCAATCTTGCGGTGATCTATATCCCAGTGACAAAAGGGGACAAGACACACATTTGTATTGTTGCCATTAAGGGGAAAACAATGGGGTTTATTCACATTGGTTGGATTTACTTTGTCTACATCATGTCATCTTGCTTAAGGCGTTACTCCGTTTCTTATTAACTTAATACTCTAGATGCATGCTGGATAGCAGTCGATGGGCGGAGTAATAGTAGTAGCTGCAGGAAGGAGTTGGTCTCCTTGTCTCGGACGTGATGCCTATATACATGATCATTGCCTTTAATATCATTGATACATCTCCAACGTATCTATAATTTATGAAGTATTCATGCAATGTTTACTATTGTTTTATATGATTTTGGTATGATTTGATTAGAACTAACCCGGACTGACGCGGTTTTCAGCAGAACTACCGTGGTGTTATTTTTGTGCAGAAATAAAAGTTCTCGGAATGCGCTGAAAATCAACGGAGATTTTTTCTGGAAAATATAAAAATACTGGAACGAAGAGTTACCGGAGGGGAGTCCCGTGGGCCCCACGAGGGTGGAGGGCGCGCCCCCCTACCTCGTGGACTCCCTGTGGGGCCCCCTGACTTGTTCTCGACGCCAACCTCTCCTATAAATACCCAAACCTCCAAAAAATAACCTAGATCAGGAGTTCCGTCGCCGCAAGCCTCTGTAGCCACCAAAAACCAATCGGGACCCTATTCCGGCACCCTGCCGGAGGGGGGATCCATCACCGGTGGCAATCTTCATCATCCCGGCGCTCTCCATGACGAGGAGGGAGTAGTTCACCCTCGGGACTGAGGGTATGTACCAGTAGCTATGTGTTTGATGTCTCTCTCGTGTTCTTGATATGGCACGATCTTGATGTATCGCGAGCTTTGCTATTATAGTTGGATCTTATGATGTTTCTCCCCCTCTACGCTCTTGTAATGGATTGAGTTTTTCCTTTGAAGTTATCTTATCGGATTGAGTCTTTAAGGATTTGAGAACACTTGATGTATGTCTTGCATGTGCTTATCTATGGTGACAATGGGATATTCACGTGATCTACTTGATGTATGTTTTGGTGATCAACTTGCGGGTTCAGTGACCTTGTGAACTTATGCATAGGGGTTGGCACACATTTTTGTCTTGACTCTCCGATAGAAACTTTGGGGCACTCTTTGAAGTACTTTGTGTTGGTTTGAATAGATGAATCTGAGATTGTGTGATGCATATCATATAATCATACCCACGGATACTTGAGGTGACATTGGAGTATCTAGGTGACATTAGGGTTTTGGTTGATTTGTGTCTTAAGGTGTTATTCTAGTATGAACTCTAGGATAGATCGAACCGAAAGAATAGCTTCGTGTTATTTTACTACGGACACTTGAATAGATCGATCAGAAAGGACAACTTTGAGGTGGTTTCGTACCCTACAATAATCTCTTCGTTTGTTCTCCGCTATTAGTGACTTTGGAGTGACTCTTTGTTGCACGTTGAGGGATTGTTATATGATCCAATTATGTTATTATTGTTGAGAGAACTTGCACTAGTGAAAGTATGAACCCTAGGCCTTGTTTACTAGCTTTGCAATACCGTTTACGCTCACTTTTACCACTTGCTACCATGCTGTTTTTATATTTTCAGATTACAAAAACCTATATCTACCATCCATATAGCACTTGTATCACCATATCTTCGCCGAACTAGTGCACCTAAACAATTTAACATTGTATTGGGTGTGTTGGGGACACAAGAGACTCTTTGTTATTTGGTTGCAATGTTGCTTGAGAGAGATCATCTTCATCCTACACCTCCAATGGATTGATAAAACCTTAGGTCATCCACTTGAGGGAAATTTTCTACTGTCCTACAAACCTCTGCACTTGGAGGCCCAACAACGTCTACAAGAAGCAGGTTGTGTAGTAGACATCAATCATCATAACTATGTGTTTGTTATCAATTGCCCAACAGTAATGTGTTTACCCACCGTATGCTTTTTGTTCGAGAGAGAAGTCTCTTGTGAAAACTATGGCCCCCGGATCTACCTTTACCATATACTAAATCCAAAAATACCTTGCTGCAATTTGTTTACCCTTTTTTTTGTGTTTTTGTTTATCTATCAGTATCAGATTTGATGCTTGCAAATAATGGCCAAGGGGATTGACAACCCTCTTGATCGCGTTGGATGCAAGTATTTGTTCTTTTGTATGTAGGTACAATTCACGAGGTTTCGCGTGGTTCTCCTAATGGATTGATAACCTTGGTTCTTAACTGAGGTAAATACTTATCTCTACTGTACTGCATCATCCTCTCCTCTTCAAGGAAATCTCAACGCAGCTCACAAGTAGCACACCTCGTCGCAGTCCCTCCCTATCACGTGCCACCGTCATAGCAAGAATGCAGGACCGCCACTCCCATAGGCGGTGACAGTTTGCAGCACGAGGGCATCATGGGGAACATCTGCAGCATATGTCCCCCACATCGCAGCATTGTCAGTAAAGAAACTATTCCTATTTGGATGCCATGCCTTCTTGGCTAAGGGTTGTATTGATTATGCAGAGCCGGACACTATCCCTTTATGCAGGAAGCCAAATTAAAGTATTCGAAAGAAGGAACCCGCCTTGCAATGCCGAAGACAATTCACATGCCAAACACCTCGTCATCGAAGACTGGTTCAGGGGCTACTGAGGGAGTCCTGGACTAGGGGGTCCTCGGGTGTCCAGACTATTCGATATGGGCCAGACTTATGGACCATGAAGACAAAGCAGAAGGTAATCCCCCATGTCCGAGTAGGACTCCTATGTGTGTAGAACGGCAAGTTTGGTGTCCGGGTGTAATATTTCCTTCCTCTGCAAGCCGACTCTGTACAACCCTAGGCCCCTCTGGTGTGTATATAAACTGGAGGGTTTAGTCTGTAGAGGCTATCAGAATAATCGGAGGCTAGATGGCTAGGGTTTAGCCATTACGATCTCGAGGTAGATCAACTCTTGTAACCCCTATACTCTTCGAATACAATCAAGCATGACGTAGGGTTTTAACTCCTTTAAGAGGGCCCGAACCTGGGTAAACATCGTGTTCCTATTGTCCCTTGTTACCATTGATCCTTAGACACATAGCTTGGGACCCCCTACCCGAGATCGGCCGGTATTGACACCGACATTAGTGCTTTCATTGAGAGTTCTGTTGTGTTATCGACAGAAGAATCGATGGCTCGCCTCCTCATCGACAACGACGCTGTTTCCGAGGAGACTTTTCTCCCTGGTCAACTCTTTGTGTTTGGCGGCTTCGTGCTACATGCCAACTCGACCGGTCACCTTGAGCAGGTCGACAGCTACGCCCCTGGACACCGGATCAGGTTCGGAAGTCTGAACTACATCGCCGATATCCGAGGAGACCTGATCTTCGAGGGGTTCGCGGCCTCGGCCGCCGCTCCCCACCCGCACGAAGGAGGCCCTTCGAATCTACCATCAGATCCCGTCCAGGGGCCGACACTCATGTCCGCCTCGGCCTTAGATCCCGGGCGGACCACTTCGTCCGAAGACGGGAGGATGAACCCTGCCAGACTCTCTCCCATCACGGAGCTTCTAGCCGGACACCCAGATGCGACCATGCTATCGGCGAACCCGGAGTCAAACGGGACTCCCCCCGTCATCGGGGAGTCGGACTCGCCTCTGGACACAAACTCTGAACTCTCGAGGTCTGTGTCCTTCGGGCTCGGTCAAGTGGTTATCCCCGAGCCTAGCTCCGCAGATCCTCAGACGCCCGTCCATCTTTCGCTCTTAAACGAAATGTTGGACTTAATACAATCTCTCGCCATTACGAAAGTGTCACCTACGAACTATGCCCAGCTTGAACTGGGGGCTCAGAGTAGGGAGTTTTACATCCCACCCACCACCCACTTAATAGCCACTGTCGAGGATCTAACCGACATGCTAGACTATGCCTCTGAAGACATCAATGGCATGGACGACGATGTCGAAGCCGAACCAGGTCAAAACCCGCCCATCACTGGGCGTTGGACAGGCGCTTCTACTTACGATGTATACATGATGGACATGCCTGAGAAGAAGGACGATGATGGCACTCAAGATCCAGATGAGGATAAGCCCGTTGATGAACCACCAAAATGCCGGCATCAGCGACGCCGCTCACGATCGTGTCGGGGAAGGGAAAGCAATACCCGCACCAGAGATAATGACACTCTGAACAACGCTGAAGACCCCGACCACCCCATTGAGCCTGCGTTCGAGCAACATGAGAGGGAAGAGGGTAAATTCAACCCCGACGAACTTGCCGACCATGAGGATTTGGAAGATAGTAACTACTTACCTGTCTCCGAAGAGGATGTTAGCCTCAGTGACGAAGATTTCATCGTCCCAGAGGAACCCCTCGAACAAGAACGCTTCAAGCGACGGCTCATCGCCACTGCATGAAGCCTGAAAAAGAAACAACAACAGATTAAAGCCGAACAGGATACACTCAATGACAGATGGACTAAGGTCCTAGCTGCCGAAGAAGGATATGGCTTTGAGCGCCAAACAAAGAGTTATCCCAAACGCAGGCTACTGCCACAATTCGACGAGGAGGCCTTTGAGCCAATACCGCCAAAATACAATCAGGCTGATCAACCGGACTGACCACCACGTGGACGGGACAAAACGGCTAATTATGCCGAACACCAGACCGCTCCCCTCACCATAGAGGTAAGGACATAGCGGCTCCGGGCTACACGTATGATCTACGTCAGGACCTGACCAATAGAGCTGGCCAGACCAGATCAATCAATGGATCAAGAGGACGTGCCCCAACACGTGATGACAACCATCAAGCCTGGCACGACAAACATAACCAAGTCTGGGATCAACACCCAACACAGATATCATCCAAACTCCGTCGCGATGTCGCCCGATACAGAGGTGCCGCACACCCCATGTGCTTTACCGCTGAGGTAATGCAACACCAATTTCTGGAAAGGTTCACACCCGTGAACATCGAGTAATACGATGGAACGATGGATCCCGCTGTATGGATTGAAGATTTTCTTCTACACATTCCATGGCTCGTGGAGATGATATCCACGCCATTAAATACCTACCTCTAAAGTTGAAAGGACCAGCACGACACTGGTTGAACAGACTCCCAGAGAACTCCATCGGAAGTTGGGCAGACCTAGAGGATGCCTTTCGGGCCAACTTTCAGGGTACTTATGTCGGGCCACCGGATGCTGATGACCTGAGTCACATAATCTAGCGACCCGGAGAGTCAGCTCGCAAACTTTGGAACCGGTTCTTAATTAAAAAGAACCAAATCGTGGACTGTCCGAACGCCGAGGCCTTAGCGGCATTTAAGCACAGCGTCCCTGACGAATGGCTCGCCGGCCACCTTAGTCAGGAAAAGCCGAAGACCGTGTCAGCTCTTACTGCACTTATGACCCGCTTCTGTGCGGGCAAAGATAGCTGGTTGGCTCGTAGAAGCAATAGTACCAGCGACCCCGACACTTTTGAGGCCAGGGATGGCAATGGGAGGCCACGACGCAGCAAAAACAAGCATCGGAACAATAACGAAGAAACAAAGGATCCGACAGTAAACGCCAGATTCAGTGGCTCCAAAACCGGTCAGCAGAAGAAGCCGATCAAAGGTAATAGGGACGGTCCATCCAACTTGGACAAAATACTAGAGAGACCTTGCCAGATTCATGGGACCCCTGACAAGCCTGCCAACCACACCAAAAGAAACTACTGGGTTTTTAAACAGGCCGGTAAATTAAATGCCAAACATTAGGGGAAAGGACCTCAAAGTGAGGACGATGATGAGCCTCGCCCGTCGAACACTGGGGGACAGAAACAGTTTTCCCCTCGAGGTGAAAACGGTGAACATGATCTATGTCACCCACATCCCCAAGAGGGAGCGCAAATGCGCATTAAGGGACGTCTACGCTATAGAGCCTGTCGCCCCAAAATTCAACCCATGGTTAGCTTGTCCGATCACCTTTGATCGCAGGGACCACCCAACCAGTATCCGTCATGGAGGTTCGGCGGCCCTGGTACTCGATCTATCATCGACGGATACCATCTCACTAGAGTCCTTATGGACGGCGGCAGCAGTCTCAACTTGATCTATAAGGATACTGTCTGTAAGATGGCTATCGACCCCTCAAGAATCAAGCCTAGCAACACTACCTTTAAAGGAGTGATACCCGGCATGGAGGCTCGCTCCACGGGCTCCTTAACACTGGAAGTAGTATTCGGCTCTCCAGACAACTTCCAAAGTGAAGAATTGATCTTCGACATCGTCCCTTTTTGCAGTGGTTATCACGCACTGCTCGGACGAACTGCTTTTGCACGCTTTAATGCAGTCCCGCACTATGCTTATCTAAATCTCAAAATGCCTCGACCTCGTGGCATCATTACAGTAAATTGGAATATGGAGCGCTCCCTCCGTATTGAGGAGCATACCGCGGCCCTAGCAGCTGGAGTACAGGGCGGCCTCGTCAAGCCGAACAATTCATCGGTCATCAAGACCAATGAAACTGCTAAACGTGTCCGACCTGCGTTACAATGGGGTAGCTCAGTGGCACCGGAGCTTGAATAGCAGTTTCACCTCCGCCGATCGCCCCATAAGGTTGCAGCATACGTACCTCGCGTACATAAGAGTACGCACTTAAAATACCTTGGGCAGCGCCGGAGGCACACTGCAAAAAAAGTCTATAGTACGGCTTGACCCTATTCGGACCTCAAATATTTTTTCCATTGTAGGTTCATTAAAAAACCTACCTGATGTACGGTCGTACGGGGACTCCTTTCTAGGCTCCTCTTTCTAGCAGACGACCATTGGACTCCTCCTCTCCAAGGATGTCTCACCAAGGAGAAACAGCGCAGACATGCAGCAGGGCGTCATTGGGGTCTTCAAACCACTGCTTTTAGACCCTTTCTAAACCTTTCCCTTTTGTAAACTCTCGGCATGTAAAATGGCCTAGATACTCATGGCATTATCTGTAACAACACGGCATGGCGTATCAATCAGAGTATAAAGGAAGCAGTTTATCACCACTTTGTTTGGCAATCATTTTATTTTATATTATTATGTGTATCCCCTACCTACTGCAGACTGCCACACATGCATTAGTCAGGCCTTAACACCGGGGGCCGTATTCGGCCCTGCACATTTCAAGTCCGAACACCTATAGGGCACTCTTCGGCGTCCTGGATATTGCATTATATGCATCGGCTCCGAATCATGTCTTTGGTCCATAGTTGGGTTGCCCGGCTCCTATGCTTACCACCTTATGTTCCGCTTGTTCGGCTAAGGTAGTAAAGGGAGAACTACTGCAATTGTATTTCTGGTTCGTCCGGTCAAGTACCTCATTAGAGAAAGCCAAAAACTGACTGTCATGATAGGCGAGAGCTAGTCGGCGATTCGGCGACTTAGTATTATACTACAAATCGTTAGCGATTCACCCCGTGTTATATGAGGGGCTAGTCTTTGTCCACCCACGTGGAAAAAGCACCATAGCCCGGATAGCCGTACATGCACAAGGGGCTAGTACTTAGCTCCACAGTCAAACTCCTAGGGCTAAGTGAAAGTAGTAAAGCCGCATAGTCCGATTGCCTGGTTCACCTCACGGACACCTCCTTTATGGACCAAGACGTTGGATAAAGTGTGGTCACGCGTTATGTCAAACACCCCTATAGCATCTACACAGGGGCTGAAGCCGACGACTGGCAACTTTCAGAAATATAACAATAAACGGCCGCACAGGAGAAAAATCGCAACAAAAGGCACAAACATAGATATATAACAGCATGGGTTGACAACATAATTTGTACAACCTGAACACATTTAATCAAATATTATGTCCTTCGAACATTGGCCATCTATCTCTCGGGCTCCTTCTAGGACATCGTCAAAGTACCTCTACGGCTTTCGATGATCTTTGCCCTCGGGCAGGCCTGCGGTTGCCACTTCGGTGGCCTTCATCTTCGCCCATTGCATTTTCACGTGGGCGAAGGCCATCTGGGCACCCTTTATGCAGGCCGAGCGCTTCAAAGCATCAAACCACGGCTGCGCGTTGACAAGCCGCGCCACCAAACCAAAGTAGCTGCTAGGGATCGGCTCGGCCGGCCAAAGTTGTACTATCAAGTCCTTCATAGCCAAACCCAGCACCCTATGCAGCTCTACCGGCTGCTTCAGTTGGCCATTAAGAGGTGTTGGGTATCCTGGCGCGAGAAATTGCGACTAGAACAGCTTCTCGGTCGAGCTCTCCTCCTGGGCTCGGAAGAAATGCGCGGCATCGGCGGCACTCTTCTAAAGATCCATAAACGTGCCTAGAGAACTCCACACTCGTGTGAGCAAAGTGTGCCTTTGACCTCCAAAGATACTCTGCAAAATATAGGCCTTACCAGCTGCTATCTGCCTCGCCTGGTGGATGTCTTCATGAGCGCTCCGAGACTCACTCCGCACCTCTTTGGCGTCCTGGAGAGCCTTGCCAAGCACGGAAAACTTGGCCGAAGTCTTCTGCTCCAATCTCTCGCATTTGCTGATGGCATCCTTCAGCTCCTGCTCGATTTCGGTCACCCGAGCTTCATGTTGGCAGCGGGCAGTTTGTTCGGCCTCTAGTTCAGCAGCCGCTTTATCAGCGGCTACCTTATTAGCCTCTGCTTCTTTCTTGGCCTGGGCAAGGGCGCCTTTGAGGGTCTCGACCTCGGCCGCGCCAACTATGATCATAATCAACGCATTCTGTGAGTTAAACTCTAAATATACATATCACTCCAGACATGAAAATAAATCTTTACATCATAGGCATACCTTGCGTTTCATCAAACCGCTTGTTGATGCGGTCAAGCTCTTCATTGGCTACTTGAAGCTTCCGATTGAGTTCGGAAACTTCTGCAGCCTGGGAAGTAGCCACCAACATGGAGGCATGTTACAATGATAACACAGTATGTTATTATCCCGATTACTATGTGGATCCTCCGTCCGGTTTTTCCTAAACCGGACAGAGCCTCAGGGGCTACTGTCTATACATAGGTTTATTCCTCTATATGAAAAGTTTTTTAGAACATTACGTCTCATACCTCAAAGCCTGTCAGTAGGCTGCAGAAGGCTTCGTTCAGTCCATTTCTAGCAGACTGAACCTTCCCCATAACCGCACCCATCAGGGTGCGGTGCTCCTCCAGAACGGAAGCACTTTGCAGTGCTTCCTCCAGAGCGTTGGGCGCCTCCGGATTAGTGGAGGCTGCCGATGGAGCTGGTGCTCCTTCCCCCTCTTTCAAAGAGGGTTGCTTATCCGATCCCGGAGCCGTGCTTGCCTCCGGAATGGTGTTCGGCTGGAGCCCCGATTGCTTGGGCTCCCCACCGTCGGTTGTCATAGGGATTGCCTCCCCTTGGTTTTCAGCGACCGAGGTATTAACCTCGGGCGCTCTCTTGTCGGCCCACCCGCCCCCTCTTGGCAAGGGGATGTCCTCTGGGACGACACTTCAGTGTCCTCCATGGCGACAGGCGAGGAGGCTCCTGGTGGCGTATCACTCTCTGCCATTTCGGGCGGCAGATAATTCCCCTTCGATATTGGAGTACTGGGGAGCACGCGGGGAGGGCTGAAAGGAAAATAATAAAATGATTTACACAATGGAAGCGAGTAGACCGAAGATGACAGTAAGTTTCCGAATACTTACGATCTGGCCAGGGGCTTCGCCCTGGGTTGTCTCTGGGGGACTACTTCAGACCCTGAGTCCGAACTGTCTGGGAGGAGCACTCGGGGAGCTTCCTCCTCTTGGGTGCCTCCTCCTCTGTGTCGTCTAAGGCCGCCTTCTTCTTCTTCCTCCCCTTATGGGGGGAGTCATTTCCACATCCTCTTCCTCTTTCTCCTCGTCTCCATCGTGGGAGAAGAGGGATTCGGTCTCTCTGGGCACTGTTTCCGTAGGACCCTTAGGGCGGGGGCCGCCCTTGGTGTCCTTGCCCTTCTTCCTCTTTGTTTTCTTCTCCGGCACCTGATAAGGCGCCGGGACCAGCATCTCCTTTAGCTGGGGTGTGGCTGGGCCCTCAGGTAGCGGTGCCGGACAGTTGATCCGCTCCACCTTTGCCGTCCAGGCCTGTAAGGAAAGCAAGCAATGTAATTTCCATTACATCTAAAATATTGATCAGATAGGTCTTCAGAAAGATTATGCTTACCGCCATGGCCGGGTTCTCAATGTCGAGCCCGGTGCCTTCAGTCTTCTTCGGCCACTTTTTCTGAGCCTTGAAGAGCCGCTGAAAGGATCGAGAAGAGGTGTCTAGAGGGGGATTAGACCCTCAACAAACAAAAGTATCAATTTTTCTGTTCTTTAAGTTAAGGTGGAGTTTTAGCACAAGGTTAAACATTCACAATACATTTCAAGCAAGCATGGTAAGAGTATATGAGCAGCGAAAAGTAAAGCATGCAAGTTGCAAGAAAGTAAAGGGATGGGATTGGAGTGTGCAAACGCAATCAAGAGTAGGCAAGCAACCAATCAAATTTCTAGGCGATCCTCTAATGATAAGGTTAATAGTCCTAAGATTGCGGATCATTTCAAGTGAATCATCGGGGGTAGGATGCAAGGGGTCAACAAGGGGCACACAAGGGCTAGTAATGTACTTGTTCAAATGATATTCATTAAAAATCTCAAGCATCTCATTTTTTCAAGCATGAAAGAACTCTCCATCAAGTATAGGCACTCTACGTCTAGAACTCCCCATCGTAGACTCATCCATCTTCCTCCAATGGTGATTAAACCAAAGTAATGGAGACCAATGCTCTAATACCAATTGAAAGGATCGAGAAGAGGTGTCTAGAGGGAGGATTAGGCCCTCAACAAAGAAAAGTAGCCGTTTTATGTTCTTTAAGTTCAGGTGGAGTTTTAGCACAAGTTTAAACATTCACAATACATTTCAAGCAAGCATGTCAAGAGTATTGTAGCGACCCGACCCGAATGGATCAAGTCTGTGTGCTTAAGTGTCATCCCTGGATCGGTATGCTGACACACACAGTACTCGACGATTTATAACAAAGGTAAATCACATGTATAAAGTAGCATAAATATTATTACCTCAATCCATATAGCGGAAGTACCAACAAGGTTGTGGATTCCCATCAACACAAACGGCAAAGTTGAGTGTAGACATCGTAACCCTAGCGTATCACTTACTCGTCGTAAGATTCCTGCAACATGATACGTTGTAGCCATATAGGTCAGTACATTGAATGTAATGGCAATTTCACACTGTAGAGCAATGTTGTATAATGGCTATCACTACATGCATATTTGGCTGGTGGAGGCTCTAAGTTTAAATTTTTGCATAAAGCTAATTTTTCCCTACAACAAAGGAATATATTTTATTTAACTACAAAGTTTGTTGAAAATATTGAGAAGGTTCCTCCAACTCAATCCCAAAATAGTATTAATAACCCAACAAATTAATTAAGTAACATGATGAGATCAAATCAATAATTCAAGAACCAGATACTCAACATGTCCATAACCGGGGACACGGCTAGTCATGATTAGTTTGTACACTCTGCAGAGGTTTGCGCACTTTTCCCCACAAGACTCGCTCTCCTCTGTTGAATTTCTCGCACTGCATGATGTTTGAGAAACGGATGACTGAGACACAGTCTTTTCGAAGAGGTGCCCTTAACCGATAGATAGGCCGGTACACCTACAGTCCCCTACTGCTAGCCCATCATGGAAAGGTTTCCCACAACTTACTCAACTATTCCAGAGCCCATAATGGCTTGTGGCTGCACACGGAAGTTTCTAGTTTGAATAATCTTATGATCCCTTTGAGCCTGGGTGGCGAGCCATAGGATGATCACACGGATTCCCCGGGATCTCCTTGGACAACACTGGATTCCCCAGGTGTCCGGGCAATCCACTGGTATCCCCAGGGTGCCCCAACCAATCCACCCAGATGTGTATTAAAGTAGCCACCTTAAGTTACACCTTAGTTAACAATAATCTCTCACATCTTTCATGAATTCTCTCAAACCAACCCACGTCTACGAGCATAGCATAGCAGTATAAGCATAACATAGTAACACCCCAAGTTTGAATATAAGACAATAGGTTCCTACCTCATCAACTACTTCCCAAAGTCCACATGTTATAAAGTCCTACTCATGCAATGTTTGAGGGTGAAACTAATGCATAAAACTGGGTATGAAAGGGATATGATCAAAGTGTGAACTTGCCTTGTACTGTTGATGAAGATGGTTCGCACTCATAACTCCTGATAGTTCTACTCGTCACACTCCGATCAATCTATCGTAAGCAAGCAATTGCATACATAAGCACTCAGGCAGAAGAATCAAAGAAAAGATCTCGGAAAACTTCGAAAACAAACAATTAACTCTTGCAACATAAAACACTTTCTAACAGTACCAAAATTGGGTGAATTTCGCCTTATCGGAAAGTTTAGGTCAAGAGCTTCAATTTGCAAAAAGAATCAACTAAATTGGAGTCGTAAAACTCAAGTTACGATCAAACAAAGTTCAAATACAAAACTGTTTGAATTCAAATTTTAAAACTTTTGAAAACATATTTAAGTTGGTTCTCTGGATAGAGGGGTTCATAACGAAAAAGTGGGCGTTGGTTTCGTTGAATTTGGATAAACGAGCAAGAAGTAACGAAGGTTTGAAGATCAGGGACTAATCTGTAAATAAAATATTCATGGATGGGTCCCTGGCCGAAAATAAAAAGAAAGATCTAAACAACGAACATTCACTACTGAACCCTAAACTATGAACACATTTGCGCCAGAGGCTTAGACAATGAACGCTCTCTAAATAACCTGACTAAATAATAAAACCGATTTTAAATAAAACAGAAGAAAAACCTAAAAAAATAAACCGGACCGGTCGGTTTATTACCGGTTCGGGCGGTTTTCGTCCAAAACCGGCGGCGGCGGGCTCCGGCGTGTGTGGCGGCTGCGGCGGGTGCGAGCGACGGCGGCTGCGCGAGGCGGTGGCGCGGTGCGGCAGCGCGATGCCGCGGCTGTGCGGCGACCTTCGGCAGCAAGAGATGCAGCAGCGGCGGGCGGCGAGATGCAGCGGCGGCGGCGGCGTGACGCAAGGGCGGCGGCGAGGCTCGGGAGGAGAGGGGGTCCGGGCCTCGCCTTATATAGGTGGGGAGGCGTGGGGAGGAGGCAAAGCGGCGACGGCCGGCGGAGTCCGCGTCGGGGACGGCGGCGGTGTCCGGCGCGCGCACGCGAGGTAGGCGGCGGCGTCCTCGGCCGGCTGGGCTTCGGCCCTGTTCGGTCCGTGGGGATTTTTTTTACTGTAAAAAAGAATAAACAAAAAAGAAAATAAAAATATTATATAGGCATATAATATATCCAAACTTTCAGAAAAATATTTCTACAACATGAACATTTTACTAACGTCAAATAAAATACAATTTTTTTAAAATAAATCAAAGAGTGCTACTGGTGCAATAAAACCCAGTAAAAATCATTTAAAAAAAATACTAAAATGACTTCAAATTTATTTCTCTCCAATTTTCTGATGTAGGGAATCGTTTCACCCTATTTTCCATATATTTTATTTCTGGAGAAAAATAATTTGAGTAAAAGCCAAATAACTCCAAATTGGAAATAATTTCCAAAAGCACCTTAAATTTGATCCTTTGAAACTTCCAACTCATATTTCATATGTTTTGAAGAAGTCATTTTATCTTTTCTCATGAAAATCATTGAGTTGCATAAAGTTTATGAATTTGAAATATTTCCAAATGAAATTCAAATATTTTTAGAACCCTTTTCATTTTAAATGGAAGAAGTCATGTCATCTTCTCTCTAGGGTTTTGTATTTGAAAAGAATTTGAATTCATGGAGATCATAAATGCAAAGTGAAAGTTCGGGAAAGTCCTTTTATTCCCTCTCATTTAACTTTCTAAAAGTTTAAAATTTCACTCAACTTCACACAAGCAACCACACCACAATCAAACAAACAATCAAAACTATTTATTTAATATAACATTCCAAATTTTAGAATTTTGGGATGTTACAAATCTACCACCCTTAAAATGAATCTCATCCTCGAGATTCGGAGAGGCTAGAAAGAAATAGGTTAGGGTCGGGGTCTTCTCAAAATCCATCGATCATCACAAGGGGTCTAGGGTGCTACCACCCTTAGAAGCATTGTTACGGTTCCATAAAAACTTATATACTCCATCCTTTTTGTAGATAGTGTCGGTATTCTCAGATTCTCGGGAAAATTCCTACTCTGGTTCTTCCGGTAGTGGCATAACCTTTTCACTAAATCCTTGTGGCCTTTCATCTTGGTACTGTTCTTCTGTGACTGGGTCTTCTTAGCTGACGGGTCTGGCGCCAATACTAAACAACTATCGATATCTCATGGTGGTCATCAATTTATGGTTTCTCCTGCAGGAAACGGGTCTGGGCTTCATTCTCACCGTATGACCTACAATTGGCAACATCTGCTTAGTACAAGGGAAAATTGGCATACCATTCTAAGGTTTAAACAAGGTTTTGATCGTCATTGCTCTACTATGGGTAAGTCACTCAGATTTACCATCCCATATAGCAAGGCGAATAATAAGAGTAAGTCGGTATGGTGATCAATCCATCCTGCACCCAAATCATTACCTTGTACATGGTTTAGCGAATCTCGCATTCTAACACTCGGTCATCCTCACAAGCATTTGCAGAATTTCTCTTGTCGACGAACTAAGTTTGCATAAATCCATGGATTCCGCAAGCTGAACAAAACATCTATCGTTCCTTCACAACTCTCAGGTTTCCCGTTACTCCTATAAGATCATCTGTTAACAAAGGTATATCTTCTTCCAGGGTTTTTCCTTCAGCAAGAATGTGCTTGCTTCTTGGCAGGTCCTGGAGCCTATGGGTTATGGCCTATCTCATCACTTGCAAACCTTGAAATCATAATCGGGGCAACTGATCATTATTCCAACATCCAGCTTCCTAGCATTCTTAAATCCATCCAATTGTATTGTCTCCTTTCCTTCTATTAGTACCAAATTAAGACGCGATTACTCAGACTCATCATGGAGTTGCAATTGCTCCATATTACCAACATTCTGCCACCTTTATATCCAATAGTACTTCATCCCTTCATATTCTTAGGATATCCCACATATCGTGACAAAACTCATACTTATTTTGTCCGAAGTCCACTTCGTGGAATATCATTATCTTTTCCAGTGGTCCAGTGTCCTCATAGGGTACTACCACCCTTGAAATGCACAAATTCATCCATAGACCATATTTCTCATATCCTCAAAAATGGTCAAAAATCTTTCTTCATAGAGTAACTACTCATAAAATCCAAATCAGTACAAACGATGCTCACTTTATTGATTCTCCAATGATTACAATCTCTTGCTTTTCCATTACATGCCTCAACTCATCGCCTCAATATAAAGGAAAATGTTCTCACTACTACTACTATACTCCTCACAGACACAACTAATTATCACAAGTCTCCTTCTCCTTGGGACAATCTCTGGCAAAGTGCCCTGCTTCATTACAACTAAAACATATTACTTCCGACAAGTCTCATGGTTTCCTTATGACTACATAGCCTCCTTGGGTCCTCGGCTTCCTTTTTGGGCAACTGCTGAAGTAGTGCCCTGACTCCTTACACCTGAAACAGGTGATATGACTCAGGTCCTTCCTGGTATCCAATCTACTTCTCTTCCTGGACTTTTCCATTCCAATCAGGGCTTCTATTTCCTGTCGGTCATACTCTACTTCCTTTGTCAGGAATTCTACTAGATCCCCATTCAGACAATTTTGGGAGATGTGTCCTTCTTCTCCACATGAATAGCATGACTTGGTGCAGAGTTTAATTGGTTCTTCTTTAGGTGTGTCCTCCACCTCTTCCTCCATCACAGGTTCTTCTAAAATTTCCATGAGGGCTCCTTTCATTGCTTCTTTCTTCTGTTGGATAGTTCGTTGTACCATGGGGTAAATGTGACACTGAGCAGGGTAGTGGATAGTCCCTTCACATAAGAAACAAGTAATCTGCCTAGTTGGGCATTCTTCAGCTGGGTGACTTTCTTCACAATGAGGGCATTCACCCTTGTGTTCTTTATGGGTGTGTCCTATTTCTCAACAGAGCTTGCATGCACAAGGTTTCTTCATATCACTTCCATAAGGCTTCAATTTCTGGGACACAAACAGAGACTTTGGCAAAGTCAACTTAAATTCTTTCCAAGTGGTTAATCCTTGCCATCCATTGATGGTTTGGTACATCCTCCACCAAGTAGCAGCACCTCTTTCAAAGCAGTGAAGAGCAAGCTGGGTCATATCCTTTCCGACTATAGGGTTATTCTCCATACGATCTTCCATGTTCTGAATCCATCGGTCTGTCTCCAATTGACTTGTCGGTCCAGAAAATATGAGTTCATCTCCATTCATCCTCTATTGGGTCCATGGGTTTTGGGGTGAGATGAAAGATATAGAGAGGGATACACACAATACAAACAATAGTTTTGAAGAGACAGATTTTATTTTGTGGCTATCGGAAAAACATCAAACAAATGACAGCTCACAATCGTCGCATCTAACGTAAGTATATAACAGGGGTTTGGTCATCTTCTGATCGTGCTTGCTGATCTTCTCAAGCTCTTTTGCCAGATCATCGTTGTTGACGCGAAGTCTCTCGTGATGTCCTTTAATATTTTGGAGTTGCGTTCCAAACTTCTGGGTTTCAACATCCTTGGCATGAACCATGGTCCTACTGTCCTTCATTTCCTGACGAACCCTGTATCTCGAGGTTTTGCTCCTCCAGCTTGGCTACTTTCAGCTTCTGGGTCCTGAGTTCTTCACGAAATACCTCCTTGTCAATTCTGACTTCCTAAAGGTCCACCCTAAACTTCTTGATGTAATACTCCAGATCTTGGCGATACACCAGCTAAGGTTAAAACTTCATCTTTTGCTGTTAGGTGCTCCATCAGCCTTCTACCATCCAATCCTTCCGAAGAAATGCATGCTTAACTCCGCACGGTGAAAATAGCATAAGCGGGCGATAACCTCATGGATAGCCATGTTTATGCCCATGTCATTGCCATGAGCTATCATTCCATAGTTGATACCTCCTGCCTTAGGGTTTTCTTGACAAAAACTTTGAGTTTAACGCTCCATGTTCCAGTCTTTCTCCGACACACCTTAATCTCGAGTATTGACGGCTCCAATAGTCTAATAAGTTCCCTAAGGTAGCCTTCATAGGTCATGCCAATCTGGAAATTCTTCAGAGCTTTCAAATTCTCCTAGTCTTCGGAGTCTTCAACCGTTGTAGTTTCCATTATTATAATGCTTCGTAAAATCCTCTTCATTCCGAAATGGTCTTAGTTGTCCGATATCTTGTACTCCTTGGAGTGGTCTCATCAGCCGAATCTTCGCGTGGTTAAAAGGGGAAAGGGGTATGGTCTAACTAAAAGGGGATACTTGATAAAGCTCGGAAAAGAAGAGAGATAAAAGATCTTTTTTAAAATGAAGTTGTAGAGAAAATCTTTCCTATGGGCTTGCCAGTTTCTAGGGGTCACATCCTACAGTCAACATGTGCTCTAATACCATCTTGTAGCGACCCGACCCAAATGGATCAAGTCTATGTGCTTAAGTGTCATCCCTGGATCGGTATGCTGACACACACAGTACTCGAGGATTTATAACGGAGGTAAATCACATGTATAAAGTAGCATAAATACTATTACCTCAATCCATATAGCGGAAGTAACAACAAGGTTGTGGATTCCCATCAATACCAACGGCAAAGTTGAGTGTAGACATCGTAACCCTAACGTATCACTTACTCGTCGTAAGATTCCTGCAACATGATACGTTGCAGCCATATAGGTCAGTACATTAAATGTACTGGCAATTTCACATTGTAGCAATGTTGTA
Organism: Triticum aestivum; assembly: GCF_018294505.1. Taxonomy (NCBI): domain Eukaryota; kingdom Viridiplantae; phylum Streptophyta; class Magnoliopsida; order Poales; family Poaceae; genus Triticum; species Triticum aestivum. The sequence continues at coordinate 84,757,093 of NC_057808.1, forward strand.
TAATGGCTATCACTACATGCATATTTGGCTGGTGGAGGCTCTAAGTTTAAATTTTTGCATAAAGCTAATTTTTTCCTACAACAAAGAAATATATTTTATTTAACTACAAAGTTTTTTGAAAATATTGAGAAGGTTCCTCCAACTCAATCCCAAAATAGTATTAATAACCCAACAAATTAATTAAGTAACGTGATGAGATCAAATCAATAATTCAAGAACCAGATACTCAAGATGTCCATAACCGGGGACACGGCTAATCATGATTAGTTTGTACACTCTGCAGAGGTTTGCACACTTTTCCGCACAAGACTCAATCTCCTCCGTTGAATTTCTTGCACTACATGATGTTTGAGAAACGGATGACCGAGACACAGTCTTTCCGAAGAGGTCCCCTTAACCGATGGATAGGCCGGTACACCTACAATCCTCCACATCTGCTAGCCCATCATGGAAAGGTTTCCCACAACTTACTCAACTATGGCAGAGCCCATAATGTCTTGTGGCTTCACACGGAAGTTTCTAGTTTGAATAATCTTATGATCCTTTGAGCCTGGGTGGCGAACCATAGGATGATCACACGGATTCCCCGGGATCTCCTTGGACAACACTGGATTCCCCAGGTGTCCGGACAATCCACTGGTATCCCCAGGGTGCCCCAACCAATCCACCCAGATGTGTATTAAAGTAACCACCTTAAGTTAACCCTTAGTTAACAATAATCTCTCACATCTTTCATGAATTCTCTCAAACCAACCCACGTCTACGAGCATAGCATAGCAGTATAAGCATAACGTAGTAACACCCTAGGTTTGAATATAAGACAATAGGTTCCTACCTCATCAACTACTTCCCAAAGTCCACATGTTATAAAGTCCTACTCATGCAATGTTTGAGGGTGAAACTAATGCATAAAAACTGGGTATGAAAGGGATATGATAAAAGTGTGAACTTGCCTTGTACTGTTGATGAAGATGGTTCGCACTCATAACTCCTGATAGTTCTACTCGTCACACTCCGATCAATCTATCGTAAGCAAGCAATTGCATACATAAGCACTCAGGCAAAAGAATCGAAGAAAAGATCTCGAAAAACTTCGAAAACAAACAATTAACTCGTGCAACATAAAACACTTTCTAACAGTACCAAAATTGGGTGAATTTGGCCTTATCATAAAGTTTAGGTCAACAGCTTCGATTTGCAAAAAGAATCAACTAAATCGGAGTTGTAAAACTCAAGTTACGATCAAACGAAGTTCAAATACAAAACTATTTGAATTCAAATTTTAAAACTTTAAAAAACATGTTTAAGTTGGTTATCTGGATAGAGGGGTTCATAACGAATAAGTGGGCATTGGTTTCATTGATTTTGGATAAACGAGCAAGAAGTAACGAAGGTTTGAAGATCAGGGACTAATCTGTAAATAAAATATTCACGGATGGATCCCTAGCCGAAAATAAAAAGAAAAAGAAAGATCTAAACAACGAACGTTCACTACTGAACCCTAAACTATGAACACATTCGCGCCAGAGGCGTAGACAACGAACGCTCTCTAAATAACCTGACTAAATAATAAAACCGGTTTAAAGAAAACCAAAGAAAAACCTAAAAAAAATAAACCGGATCGGGGCGGTATATTACCGGTTAGGGCGGTTTTCGTCGAAAACCGGCGGCGGCGGGCTCCGGCGGGTGCGAGCGACGACGGTTGCGCGAGGCGGCGGCGTTGGCGGCCAGCGGCGGCGCAGAAAGCGGCGCGGTGCGGCAGCGCAATGCGGCGACCTTCGGCGGCGAGAGATGCAGCAGCGGCGGGCGGCGAGATGCAGCGGCGGCGGCGGCGGCGTGACGCGAGGGCGGCGGCGCGGCTCGGGAGGAGAGGTGGTCCGGGCCTCGCCTTATATAGGCGGGGAGGCGCGGGGAGGAGGCAAAGGGGCGGAGTCCGCGTCAGGGACGGCGGCGGTGTCCGGCGCGCTCACGCGAGGTAGGCGGCGGCGTCCTGGGCCGGTTGGGCCTTCGACCCAGTTCGGTCCGCGGGGAGTTTTTTTTACAGTCAAAAAGAATAAAACAAAAAAGAAAATAAAAATATTATATAGGCATATAATATATAATAATTTTCAAAAAAAAAAGATTTTCTACAGCATGAACATTTTACTAACGTCAAATAAAATACACAAAATTTTAAATAAATCAAAGAGTGCTACTGGTGCAATAAAACCCAGTAAAAATCATTTTAAAAATACTAAAATGACTTCAAATTTATTTCTCCCCAATTTTGTGATGTAGGGAATCATTTTACCCTATTTTCCATATATTTTATTTTTGGAGAAAAATAATTTGAGTAAAAGCTAAATAACTCCAAATTGGAAATAATTTCCAAAAACTCACATTTCATATGTTTTGAAGAAGTCATTTTATCTTCTCTCATGAAAATCATTGAGTTGCATAAAGTTTACGAATTTGAAATATTTCCAAATGAAATTCGAATATTTTCATAACCCTTTTCATTTTAAATGGGAGAAGTCATGTTCTTCTCTCTAGTGTTTTGTATTTGAAAATAATTTGAATTCATGGAGATCATAAATGCAAAGTGAAAGTTCGGGAAAGTCCTTTTATTCCCTCTCATTTAACTTTCAAAAAGTTCCAAATTTCACACAAGCAACCACACCACAATCAAACAAACAATCAAAACTATTTATTTAATATAACATTCCAAAATTTAGAATTTTGGGATGTTACAAGTATATGAGCAGCAGAAAGTAAAGCATGCAAGTTGCAAGAAAGTAAAGGGATGGGATTGGAGTGAGCAAACGCAATTGGAGACAGGGAGATTTTTGGCGTGGTTTCGATAGGTGGTGCTATCATACATCCACGTTGATGGAGACTTCAACCCACGAAGAGTAACCGTTGCGCGAGTCCACGGAAGGCTCCACCCACGAAGGGTCCATAAAGAAGTAACCTTGTCTATCCCACCATGGCCATCGCCCACAAAGGACTTTCCTCACTAGGGTAGATATTCATGAAGTAGGCGACCTCCTTGCCCTTACAAACTCCTTGGTCCAACTCCACAATCTTGACGGAGGCTCCAAAGTGACACCTAACCAATCTAGGAGACACCACTCTCCAAAAGGTAATAGATGGTGTGTTGATGATGAACTCCTTGCTCTTGTGCTTCAAATGATAGTATCCCCAACACTCAACTCTCTCTCACAGATTTGGATATGGTGGAAAGATGATTTGAGTGGAAAGCAACTTGGGGAAGGATAGAGATCAAGATTCTTGTGGTTGGATTGGAATGTCTTGGTCTCAACACATGAGTAGGTGGTTCTCTCTCAGAAAATGAGTAGTGGAAGTGTAGGCACGTTCTGATGGCTCTCTCCTAAATGGAGAAGGGGGTGGAGGGGTATTTATAGCCTCCACACAAAATCTAACCATTACAAACAATTTACCAAACTCGGTGGGACCGAATAGTGAAACTCAGTGAGACCGACCTGGTTTAAAATGTGAACGTTAGGCTTTTCGGTGGGACCGACATGATCAACTCGGTGAGACCGATGTGCTAGTGTTAGGGTAAAACCTAAACTTGGTTTGACCGATTACATAAACTCGGTGAGACCGATTTTGGTAATAAGCAAACAGAGAGTTGGTCAAGCAAACTCGGTGGGACCGACTACATATCTCGGTGGGACCGAAATAATTCCAACAGGTAACAGAGAGTTTACAAGCCCATCTCGGTGAGACCGAGATCCCATCAGTGAGACCGAACTGATTAGGGTTTCTGGCAGTGGCTATGTCAGGTGAACTCAGTGGCGCCCGATAGATCAAATCGGTGGGGCCGAGTTTGACTTTAGGTTTAGGACATATGTGGAAATAAGAAAGTGGTTGAGGGCTTTGGAGCATATCACTAAGCACTTTGAGCAAGTAGACCATTAAGCAACACCACATCCCCTTTTAATAGTATTGGCTTTCTTATGGACTCAATGTGATCTTGGATCACCAAAATAGAAATGAAGAGTCTTTAGCTTTTGCCAATCTTTGTCCTTAGCTTCTTGAAGGGGTTCCACATCCTCTTGTCCATGCCACGCCTTTGTTGAACTTTCGGAAATATACTAGATGAAAATATTAGTCCAACAAGAGATATGTTCGCATTAATTACCAAAATTACCCAGGGAGCACTTGTCCTTTCAATCTCCCCCTTTTTGGTAATTGGTGACAACATACATCAAAGCTTTAAATAAAGATATGAAGAATAACAACTAAAGCTTTGGAAATACATGTAACATACATATGCTCCCCCTACATGTATGCAACCATGTAAATAGAGAATATAAGAGCATGTGAATGCATAAGCATGTCAGAGGAAGCAATGAGTTACCTGTATCTTGGTTATATGCATAAGAGCAAATGATGTAGCTATAGGAAATGTACCTCCATGTTCATGATTCCTTCTTGCAAACAATATGTACACCAGCAAGAAATCATCATGCACATGAGTGTGATGCATATACTTACCTTGTGGTCTAGAGCTGGCTTTGGAAGAGATGAATCTGAGTAAACAAGGTTAGATAACACACGAACACCTACTAAACAAAGCAAGTTGAGAAAACCACAAGAGTTCCAAGATTGGGATGACATGTAGAGAGTGAGTACTTGGTACTCAATTTGGATATAGACATGTCCCCAAAGTGTAAAGATATGCAATGAATTCCGAAGATTTTCTTCCCTTAAGCATCTTTCTCTCCTTGAATCTTATATTGGATAACGGGAGAAGATAGGGTAAAAAGAAAATCAGAGCAAAACAAAATCAGAGCAATACAATCATAACGCATACTAACATGTCTTTCCCCTCTTGAAGACATGTGACCTCTCTCCTCTATGGATAATAAGCATCTCGAGAAGCTTAAGGCATGATTTCTCCCTTATGTGATAAGCTTTGGTGCGCTCTCTCTCCCCCTTTGACATCAATTTCCAAGAAAGGTTCTTCTGGAGCATGGGTCAAGTAGGTTTGGTCCTTGAGTCACATTACAAACAAAGATGTAAGTTAAGATGCTGGTAGAGGACAAGAATCATCGAGTGGAGCTGGAATAGATATGCAGGATGCAAATGGCAAAACGTTTTCTCAGTATTGAAATCGGTTAGGCCGATTCATTTTCAACGGTGACACCGAGTTGGCAGTGTCAGAGATGATGCATATCGGTCACACCGGGTTTGTCCTTGTCGGTTGGACCGATGAACAATCTTCAATGTAGCATTGCAGTTTGGTCTAGCCAGGAGGCAAAAATCGGTGAGACCGAGTTCAATATAGAGGAAATTTTTTGTCATCTCAGCTCACTAGGCAAATAAGATCTCACAAAGATTTGCAAGGCATTAACTGAAGGATTTGCAATGAATTGGATGCAGGGAATGCAGAACATAATAGAGAAAAGAAAAAGAAGAAATCTAGATTAAGTTTTTTTTGAAAGGGGAACAAGCATGCAAGAGATAAATGCAAGAACACAGAGAAACACTAGAGAACTTCATCTAGAATTGGTCGGCGACAAAGTCACCTATGTTAGAGTATATTGACTGAGGAGTCAAGTGAGAAAACTTGATCGTAGGTCATACTCATCGTTTAAGCTCAAAATGGGGTTGCCATTTTTCGTTTAAGCATTTTGATGTATTCACATCTTGTTGAGATGCTTTGACCCAAGTCTTGGGGTAAAGCTTCTCTAAGATGGAATGACATACCTTGGGTGGTGGTGTTGATCTTGATCATGTAGTCAAACTTGTGTGGGATGCTCAAGGTTGATGTAGCTCATCAAGAGTTGGGATCACCACTTGAAGTTTGAGTTCATCTACCTACATGGTTTAGTCTTGCAAGGAAGAGCACTTGTGTATCCAAAATGACAAGCATGAAATTTGATACCAAATGAAATTTGATATACAAAAATTGTCAAAGGATACATTGAAACGATTTATGCTTCCTTGTCTCCAACCACCAAATTGTAGAGACTTGGTGATGTAGAGATTGCTCAAGATGTGAGTGAGTTGCAACCTCATAGATTTAGATTCATCCAAGTACCTACAAGGGTTAGATAGCATGCAAGGGTACAAGTATAGATCCAAGACATATGATCATCATCATAAAAGAAATATCAAGGATTAGTCAAAGGCTCATGCCTTGCATGTATCCAAATGGAGTGTCTACTCCAAGTTTGAGGCATCAATGATGTTCAATTCACCTCTGAAATGGCAAAATACTTTCTCATCAAGCGGTTTGGTGAATATATCCGCCAATTGCTTATCGTTACGAACATGCTTAAGATCAGTGTCTCCTTTAGCAACATGATATCGAATGAAATGATGACGAACTTCAATATCCTTAGTTCGAGAATGTTGCACGGGATTGTGAGAAATCTTAATAGCACTTTCATTATAACAAAGCAATGGAACATGTTTCACATTTATCCCATAATCTTTAAGAGTTTGGGTCATCCAAAGTAATTGAGCACAACATGAACCGGCGGCAATGTATTCCGCTTCAGTAGTGGATAAGGATACTGAGTTTGGTTTCTTGGAGGACCAAGACACAAGAGATCTACCAAGAAATTAACAAGTACCCGAAGTGGACTTTCTATCAACCTTGTCACCGGCATAGTCCGAATCGGAGTAGCCAACAAGATCAAAAGAGGACCTCTTAGGATACCAAATGCCAAAATTTGGTGTATGAATTAAGTATCTCACTATCCTTTTCACAGCCTTAAGATGACATTCTTTGGGGGCGCTTGATATCGTGCACAAATGCACACACTTAGCATAATATCGGGACGGGAGGCACATAGATATAACAATGAACCAATCATAGAGCGATAAACCTTTTGGTCAACCGGTTTGCCATCCTTAGTCAAGTCAAGATGTCCACTAGTAGGCATGGGTATTTTCATACCTTTGCTTTCTTGCATGTTGAACCTCTTGAATAAGTCCTTGGTATACTTCGTTTGAGAAACAAAGGTACCCTCCTTAGTTTGCTTGATTTGCAAACCAAGAAAGAACTTGAGTTCACTCATCATAGACATCTCAAACTTCTCCGACATTAGCCTTCCAAACTTTTCACTAAAATGAGGGTTAGTCGAACCAAATATGATATCATCCACATAGATTTGGCACACAAATAGTTCTCCATTAACCCTTTTAGTAAAGAGTGTAGAATCAATCTTTCCAATCCCAAAGCCTTTTTCAATAAGGAACTTGTTCAAGCATTTATACCACGCTCTAGGAGCTTGTTTAAGACCATAAAGATCTTTGTGAAGTTTGTAAACATGATCGGATTTCTTAGGATTAACAAAGCCGGTAGGTTGTTTGACATAAACTTCCTCCTCAATTTTACCATTTAGAAAAGCAATTTTAATGTCCATTTGATATAATGTGATATCATGATGATTGGCATAAGAAATTAAGATGCGTATGGACTCAAGTCTAGCAACGGGGGCATAAGTCTCACCATAGTCCATACCTTCGACTTGAGTGTATCCTTGGGTGACAAGACGGGCCTTGTTGCGTACAACTTGTCCATATTCATCTTGCTTATTCCGAAACACCCATTTTGTACCAATGATATTTTGGTTGTTGGCCGGCTTCTCTACCAATGTCCACACTTGGTTCCTCTCAAAGTTGTGTAGCTCTTCATGCATGGCGTTCACCCAATCCGGATCATCAAGCGCATCTTCAACCTTCAAAGGTTCAATGCTAGAGATGAATGAATATTGTTCACAAAAATTAGCCAAACGAGTTTTAGAGCGAGTAATTCTCCCAATTTGGATATCATCATTTGTTCGACGGGATGATCTCTTGAAACTCTTGCTCTAACTCGTGAGAGCTTTTGTTTGGGTCGCGGTGGAACATCCTCTTCATCACCTTGTTCTTCCTCTCGGCCTTCTTTGTTTTTGGTGCTGTTGTTCTCTCGTGGAGGTGGAGAAGGAGGTTGATGAGGTTCATCTTGGTGTACTTCCTCGTTTTCTTCATCTTGGCGTGTCCCAATTGTGGATGCCTCCGAGTCAACTCGTGGTTCACCTTGTCATGAGGTAGAAGCTTCCACTTGGACGGACAAGGTACTCTCATTCACCTCCGTTGGGCGAATCTTGCCAGTAGACAAGTCTTGGATTGCTTCCGTAGGGTCTTTGTCTCCTACATCAATTGGCAATTGCTCTACTTGCGAGCCATTAGATTCATCAAACTTCACATCTACCATATCTTCAACCTTTCGGGTGAAATTGTTGTAGATACGGTAAGTGTGAGAGTTTGAGCCATAACCGAGTAGGAAACCCTCATGAGATTTAGGAGCAAATTTAGAATGATGATGCTTATCAAGAATATAGCACTTTGAGCCGAATACTCGAAAGTATCCAACTTGGGGTTTGTTACCGGTGAGAAGCTCATATGCCGTCTTGCCGAGTAGCTTGTGAAGATATAGACGATTTGTTGCATGACAAGCTATCTCAACCGCTTCCGCCCAAAACTGTTTTGGCGTCTTGTACTCATCAAGCATATTTCTCGCTATCTCAATAAGAGTCTGGTTCTTCCTCTCAACAACTCCATTTTGTTGAGGCGTGTACGTAGCCGAGAACTCATGTGAAATCCCTTCTTCGTCAAGAAAGGTATCCACATTTGCATTCTTGAACTCCGTTCCATTGTCTCTGCGAACTTTCTTGATCTTCACTTCAAATTGATTTTGGGCCTTCCTAGCGAAGTTCTTGAAGATCTTTTGGACCTGAGATTTATCATCAAGAAAGAACACCCACGTAAATCTTGAGAAGTCATCGACTATGACTAAACCAAACAAATTACCACCGAGATTTTTATAGGCGTTTGGACCAAAGAGATCCATATGAAGTAGCTTGAGCAGTCTTCTCGTGGTCATGATGTTTTTGACGGGGTGGCTTCCTCCAACCTGTTTTCCTGCTTTACATGCACTGCGCAATCTATCCTTGTCAAATATAACATCTTTCACTCCAAGGATATGATCACCTTTAATAAGCTTATCAAGATTTCGCATGCCCACATGACCTAACCTTCTAAGCCACAACCAACCTTTCGAAGATTTAGCAATTAAGCAAGTTCTAGGTTGAGCCTTTTTAGTGAAATCAACAATGTATAGATCACCTCTACGTATACCGGTAAAGACCATATTATGATTATCTCTTCGAAACACTTGGCAATCTACTTCAGTAAAGAGGACATTGAATCTAAAGTCAGCTAGTCTAGATACGGAAAGTAAATTATAGCCAAGAGATTCAACGAGCATAACATTTTGGATGGAGCTGTCATGTGAGATGGACACCTTACCAAGGCCAACCACCTTACCCTTTGAGTTATCACCAAAAGTGACACACTTTCGAGGGCCGTCATTTTCAGCAAGCTCACGAAACATATCCTTGTCTCCGGTCATGTGATCGGTACATCCACTATCAAGAACCCATTCCTTTCCTCCAGCCATGTAGCCGCGAAGATTAGCCATAAGACCAAAGTGTCTCATAGACTCATCGAGATCGAAGTCACTATCATCATCCTCATCATAGTATCCATGTTCAACATCGTCTTGTGATTGATCATTTCCTAGAGAGGGTGATTCATTAGATGTATGACCATGGCAATGTTCATCTTTATGAATTCTAATAACTTCCGAGATGATGTTACTAATGATTCCAACATCTCCTTTGGCACGCATAAGGTCACGAAGCTCAAATAAACGATCACCAAACTTAGGATCATTAGGATTCATTTTGTTTAAAGCAATGGACTTTTGAAGAATCACATGTATATTTTTCAAGGAATAGTTTGGAAAACATTCCTCAAGAAATCTCCATATGGTGTAAGCACAATCAAGAGTAGGCAAGCAACCAATCAAATTTCTAGGCAATCCTCTAATGATATGGTTAATAGTCCTAAGATTGCGGATCATTTCAAGTGACTCATCGGGGGTAGGATGCAAGGGGTCAACAAGGGGCGCACAAGGGCTAGTAATGTACTTGTTCAAATGATATTCATTGAAAATCTCAAGCATCTCATTTTTCCAAGCATGAAGGAACACTCCATCAAGTATCGGCACTCTACGTCTACTCCCCATCGTAGACTCATCCATCTTCCTCCAATGCTGATTAAACCAAAGTAATGGAGACCAATGCTCTGATACCAATTGAAAGGATCGAGAATAGCTGTCTAGAGGGGGGATTAGACCTTCAACAAAGAAAAGTATCAGTTTTTATGTTCTTTAAATTAACGTGGAGTTTTAGCACAAGTTTAAACATTCACAATACATTTCAAGCAAGCATGGAAAGAGTATATGAGCAGCAGAAAGTAAAGCATGCAAGTTGCAAGAAAGTAAAGGGATGGGATTGGAGTGTGCAAACGCAATTGGAGACACGAAGATTTTTGGCGTGGTTCCGATAGGTGGTGCTATCATACATCCACGTTGATGGAGACTTCAACCCACAAAGGGTAACGGTTGCGCGAGTCCATGGAGGGCTCCACCCATGAAGGGTCCACGAAGAAGCAACCTTGTCTATCCCACCATGGCCATCACCCACGAAAGACTTTCCTCACTAGAGTAGATCTTCACGAAGTAGGCGATCTCCTTGCCCTTACAAACTCCTTGGTTCAACTCCACAATCTTGACGGAGGCTCCCAAGTGACACCTAACAAATCAAGGAGACACCACTCTCCAAAAGGTAATAGATGGTGTGTTGATGATGAAATCCTTGCTCTTGTGCTTCAAATGATAGTCTCCCCAACACTCAACTCTCACTCACATATTCGGAAATGGTGGAAAGATGATTTGAGTGGAAAGCAACTTGGGGAAGGCTAGAGATCAAGATTCTTGTGGTTGGATTGGAATGTCTTGGTCTCAACACATGAGTAGGTGGTTCTCTGTCAGAAAATGAGTAGCGGAAGTGTAGGCACGTTCTGATGGCTCTCTCCTAAATGAAGAAGGGGGTGGAGTGGTATTTATAGCCTCCACACAAAATCTAACAGTTACACACAATTTACCAAACTTGGTGGGACCGAATAGTGAAACTCGGTGATACCGACATGGTTCAAAATGTGAACGTTAGGCTTTTCGGTGGGACCAACATGGTCAACTCGGTGAGACCGATGTGCTAGGATTAGGGTAAAACCTAAACTCGGTTTGACCAATTACACAAACTCGGTGAGACCGATTTTGGTAATAAGCAAACAGAGGTCCAGCAAACTCGGTGGGACCGACTGCATATCTCGGTGGGACCGAAATAATTGCAACAGGTAACAGAGAGTTTGCAAGCCCATCTCGGTGAGGCCAAACTGATTAGGGTTTCTTGCAGTGGCTATGTCAAGTGAACTCGGTGGCACGGGATAGGTCAAATCGGTGGGGCCAAGTTTGACTTTAGGTTTAGGACATATGTGGAAATGAGAAAGTGGTTGAGGGCTTTGGAGCATATCACTAAGCACTTTGAGCAAGCAGACCATTAAGCAACACCTCATCCCCTTTTAATAGTATTGGCTTTCCTATGGACTCAATGTGATCTTGGATCACTAAAATAGAAATGAAGAGTCTTGAGCTTTTGCCAATCTTTGTCCTTAGCTTCTTGAAGGGGTTCCACATCCTCTTGTCCATGCCACACCTTTGTTGAACTTTCTGAAATATACTAGATGAAAATATTAGTCCAACAAGAGATATGTTGACATTAATTACCAAAATCACCCAGGGAGCACTTGTGCTTTCAATCTCCCCCTTTTTGGTAATTGATGACAACATACATCAAAGCTTCAGATAAAGATATGAAGAATAACAAGTAAAGCTTTGGAAAGACATGTAACATGCATATGCTCCCCCTACATGTATTCAACCATGTAAATAGAGAATATAAGAGCATGTGAATGCATAAGCATGTCAGAGCAAGCAATGAGTTACATGTATCTTGGTTATATGCATCAGAGAAAATGATGTAACTATAGGAAATGTACCTCCATGTTCATGATTCCTTCTTGCAAACAATATGTACACCAGCAAGAAATCATCATGCACATGAGTGTGATGCATATACTTACTTTGTGGTCTAGAGATGGCTTTGGAAGAGATGAACCTGAGTAAACAAGGTTAGATAACACACGAACACCTACTAAACAAAGCAAGTTGAGAAAACCACAAGAGTACCAAGATTGGGATGACATGTAGAGAGTGAGTACTTGGTACTCTATTTGGATATAGACATGTCCCCAAAGAGTAAATATATGCAATGAATTCCAAAGATTTTCTTCCCTTAAGCGTCTTTCTCCCCCTGAATCTTATATTGGATAACGGGAGAAGATAGGGTAAAAAGAAAATCAGAGCACTTGTGAGATATTAGTACAACAAGAGATATGTTGACATTAATTACCAAAATCAACCAGGGAGCACTTGTGCTTTCAGTTGCTTCCATATATCTTCGTGCGTGGTGCCGAAGAAGCGCTTCAGGGTCCGTGGCTCCTCCGTATTGAACTCCCACATGGGGGAGGCCCGAAGCTGGCAGGGAAGGGTGTGGCGGAAGAGCATCACTTGAATCACATTAGTGAGACCGGTGTTCTCAGCCAACATGTCGGAGATGCGTTTCTGGAGCATCTTCACCTCTGATTTGGACCCCCAATCAAGGCCCTTGGCGGTCCATGAGGTGAGTCTCATGGGGGGTTCGTATCTAAAGTCGGGTGTGGCCTCCCAGGTGGCACCACTCCTGCTGCCATACCTTGATTGTCTCTACGAATGCCCCTTTGGGCCAGGCGATGTTGGGGAGCTTGCTTACCATAGCTCCGCCGCAGTCCGCATGCTGTCCATCGACCACCTTCGGCTTCAGATTTAAGACCTTGAGCCACATGCCGATTTGTGGGGGGATGCGGAGAAGAGCCTCACACACGACTATGAAAACCGATATGTGGAGGAAGGAATTTGGGGCTAGGTCATGGAAATCTAGCCCGTAGAAAAACAGAAGACCCCGAACGAAGGGGTGGAGGTGAAATCCTAGCCCCCGAAGGAAGTGGGGGATGAACACAACCCTTTCACCAGGCCCTGGAGTAGGAATGACTTGATCTTTGTCTGGAATCCTATGCGCAATGTCCGCGGACAGATAGCCCGCGCTCCGGAGATCCTTGATGTCCTTTTCGGTGACAGAGGAGGCCTCCCACTTGCCCTTGGAGCCGGACCCGGCCATTGCTGGGAAGGGTGGCAGCGGTGGAGGAGATCGGAGTTGTGGGCGCTGGAGCTTGGAGGTTGGGAGATAGAAGCTAGAGGAAGGCATGAAGACAAAGGAGGGATCTTTATCCTTTTATAGACGGTGAAAATGCCAAACGTCCCCCTCTGTAGCCATAAAACTCGCCTCTTCCCAACGAGATCGTGCGCATGGTGTGGTTGGATTACCCAAATCGTATTAATGAGAATCCCGTAATGGGCGGGTATGATCTCTGTTTCGATAGGACGTGCCAATGGAGGTTAGACCTCGAAACGCGAAACGTGAAATGCAAAAGTGTTAAAAAGTCAAGTGCGATGCTTCGCCGAAAAAGTTGTCAGTAAAACACTGTTCCTATTTGGATGCCATGCCTTCTGGCTAAGGGTTGTATTGATTATGCAGAGCCGGACACTATCCCTTTATGCAGGAAGCCAACCTAAAGTATTCGGAAGAAGGAACCCACCTTGCAATGCCGAAGACAATTCACATACCAAACACCTCGTCATCGAAGACTGGTTCAGGGGCTACTGAGGGAGTCCTGGACTAGGGGGTCCTCGGGTGTCCGGACTATTCGATATGGGCCGGACTTATGGGCCATGAAGACAAAGCAGAAGATTATCCCCCATGTCCGGGTAGGACTCCTATGTGTGTAGAACGGCAAGTTTGGTGTCCGGGTGTAATATTTCCTTCCTCTGCAAGCCGACTTTGTACAACCCTAGGCCCCTCCGGTGGGTATATAAACCGAAGGGTTTAATCAGTAGAGGCTATCAGAATAATCGTAGGCTAGACGGCTAGGGTTTAGCCATTACGATCTCGAGGTAGATCAACTCTTGTAACCCCTATACTCTTCGAATACAATCAAGTAGGACGTAGGGTTTTACCTCCTTTAAGAGGGCCCGAACCTGGGTAAACATCATGTTCCTACTGTCCCTTGTTACCATTGATCCTTAGACACATAGCTTGGGACCCCCTCCCGAGATCTACCGGTTTTGACACCGATAACCGTTGCAGCTTGACGAGGTCATGGTTCCAGCAAGCCTCCATCACCATTGCAGCATCCCGCTGCCATGGTTCCAACTCGTTGCACCATTTTTGCAGCTCACCGCGGTGACCGTCGCAGCTTGATGAGGTCGTGGTTCCAGCAAGCCTCTATCACCATTGTAGCATCCCGTTGCCATGGTTCCAGCTCGTCGCACCATTGTTGCAGCTCACCGTGGTGGTTGTCACTGCCGCAGTTCCAGCAAGCCACGAGCACGGTCGCAGCTGGCCACCATCACGGTTGCAACTCGCCGCCTCTTGTATGCAGCACATCATTTTTCTAATTCCATTTCCCTATAGCAATGCCTCCCCAGCGGGCAGCGCAATGGCAGGGCACTCCTGATCATTGGTCCCTTGCGTCACTAGTGGTGTGAGGCGAGTGGCGCTGCAACACTGCCTGGTGGGTGCCATGCATGGCGAGCAACCGAGAAGGTCGAAGGTCTGAAGATAGAGATAGAAAGGAAGGAAGGGGCAAGCTTGCTCATGCTTGATCCATGGCAATCGCATGCGAAAAAAGAAAGAGGAAAATGAGAGAGAAGCGGATATGACGAGGCTGCGAGAAGAGATAAGGACGAGGGATGAAACATGTGATGGTTTGGGCCACCAGAACGTGCCACCTCCGCGAGGGGTACTGGAAGCAACACGTGGCCGGACAAGGGGCGCTCGAACCCGGAAGAAATCATTTGCTTGAAAGTCACACAAAAAAAGTTAATAGTCAAAACTCAAATCAAAATACCATTTTTTAAGGAATCAAAATACAATTGTTTGCATCATAGAGAGCATTTGAGTATCCTTTTAGAGCAACTCTAGCAGACCCCGCATCCGGCGCAAACCCGCATAATTCCGGCGATTATACGGGTTCGGCCCATTTTTCTGGCCAGACCAGAGCCAGCATCGGTGTCCGGCCCGTAAATATTTTGCTGCAGCCCGCAAACGCAACCCCGAGCCACTATAACTGCGGGTTTGCGGGCATATGCGGGTCGAAACCCTACCCCTCCCGTAGCCGCGTTCCCCTCCAATTCCCCACCGCGCCGCTCGATTTCTCGCCGCCGGCGAGCCTTGAACCACCATGACCGACTCGGGGGATGCGGCGGAGCGCCGCCGCCGCGCCAGATCTGACGCCGCGCGCAAGCGGGGGGCGCGTCGGTGGCTCAACCACGGTGCCCGGCCGCCGCCGGCATTCAACCGGCGCAAGCTCGACGAGTTCGAACTCGAGCGCGCCCGTCGCCGCCGCACCTCCTCCGGCAATTGGTCCGCGGGGAGCTCATCCGGCCACGGTTCCGCGGGGTGCTCATCCGCGGGCGCATCGAGCTCGCGGCTCATTCCGGTGAAGAGGGGGCCGGAGGAGGCCGTGCACGATGCGCCGTCGCGCCGAGGCGTCATCGAACCCGAGGACTACCTCCCACCGGGGCAGGAGGAGCTCCTCGAGCGCATCGTCCTCGAGCGGTCGGCGAGGGATCAGGAGGAGATGGAAGAGCGCATCCGGCGCGAGCTCGAGTACGAGCGGCTCTTCCTCGAGACGGGCCTCACGGCATCGCAGGCGCACGCATTGAAGGAGGCTGACCTACGCGTGATGAAGGCGGAGCAGGCGAAGCTCTACATCGAGGTCGACTCCGACTCCGACTGATCGCCGCCGGTCGGCAGCTATCGCAGGAGCTCCGGTGAGCTCAATTTTGTTGTAGTGGTGCGGTAGCGTAGGCCATGTCTAGCATATCTAACCTTTATGTATGTATGTGGCGTGTACAAACTTATTATGCAAAGAAGAACCATCTATGCGAGCGAGCTCCGGTGAGCCGCTGCTTAAATTTCTCACGCGAAACAACTTTTTTTAAAAATTAAGGGTTTATTTGCGGTTTCTAGTCTGCCGCCGCAAAATTCGGCCTGCATAACCGCCTCCATACGACCTGCAAACACATTTTACAGGTCGGCAAAATGCGGGGTCTGCTAAAGTTGCTTTTGCGTCATGACTACAATTTATGGAGACCAGCAATATATCCTCAAATCTTGAAAAAAATAGGCCAGTAGGCGGAGCCTCTACTGGGCTTTTTAATTAAGATGAGAATGTGGGGCACAACATCCGAGCCGAGGCTTCATGTCGTTTTTTTCTTTTTGTTTGAGAAACAGGCTCCATGTTGGCTACGACACACTGAAAGCTAAATAAAACTATTGCTTATTGATGATTTGGTGCGGCATACAAGAGTATATAAGAGGGTACAAACCGACTTGGGGTAGGGGTACAAAACTGACTTGGACTAGAAGTCGTATACCATAATGACTACTCTAACATCCCACCGCAGTATCAATGTCAGGCTCGACGACGTTGAGACTGAAACAGATATCTTGAAACGGCTTAGTAGGCAGTGCCTTGGTGAAAATGTCAGCAAACTGAGCCGTACAGGGAACATGAAGCACCCGAACCTGACCAAGAGCAACCTTTTCACGAACAAAATGAATATCAATCTCAATATGCTTTGTGCGTCGGTGTTGAACTGGATTGCTGGTCATGTAGACTGTTGATATGTTGTCACAGTAGACAATAGTGGCCTGCTCAATAGGCCTGTGTAGCTCGGAGAGTAACTGCCGAATCCAGATTGTATCTGCAACGGCATGTGCCACAGCGCGATACTCAGCCTCGGCCGACGAACGTGAGACTGTAACCTATCTTTTCGAAGACCAAGAAATCAAATTGTTACCAAGAAAAACACAAAACCCGGATGTGGACCTTCGAGTGTCAGGACAACCAGCCCAGTCTGCATCAGAGTATGCGGTAAGCGAGTTTGGAGAAGAATTATTGAGGTGGAGACCATGATTGAGAGTTCCTTTTAAATACCGAAGAATGCGTTTAACATGATTATAGTGAGGAACCCGGGGATCATGCATATAGAGACATGCTTGTTGAACAGCAAAAGAGATTTCAGGACGAGTAATGGTGAGATATTTGAGAGCACCTGTTAGGCTACGATAGAGAGTAGGATCGGAAAAGGGTTCACCGGTAGCCGAAAGTTTAAAACTAGTATCGACAGGAGTGTGAGATGATTGACAGTCAAGCATACCAGCACGATTAAGAAGATCAAGAATATACTGGCGTTGGGAAAGAAAAAGGCTGGAGGAATCTCGAACAACAACAATGCCTAAAAAATGATGAAGGAGTCCTAGGTCAGTCATAGAAAATTCAGATCTAAGAAGAGAGACAATATGATCTAAGAACTTTTGAGAGGAGGCGGTAAGAATGATATCATCTACATAGAGAAGTAAATAGGCAGTGTCAGAAGTTTGATGATACACAAAAAGAGAGGTGTCGGAGAGAGATGGAGTGAAGCCTATTGTTTGAATGAAGGAGGAGAAGCGTTGAAACCAAGCTCGTGGGGCCTGTTTAAGACCGTAGAGAGATTTCTGAAGAAGACATACATGAGTTGGAAAGGATGGATTTTCAAAACCCAGAGGTTGCTGGCAGTAGATAGTTTCTTGAAGGGAACCATGGAGGAAAGCATTTTTAACATCAAGTTGGTGAATGGGCCATGAAGAGGAGACAACAACACTAAGAACGGTGCGAATGGTGCTAGGTTTAACAACAGGAGAGAAGGTTTCTTCGTAATCAATTCCTTGTTGCTGAGAAAAGCCACGACAAACCCACCTGGCTTTATATCGTGAGAGGCTCCCATCGGAGTGGAACTTTTGGCGAAAAATCCATTTGCCAGAAACAATATTTGTATTGGGAGGACGAGGAACAAGTTGCCAAGTGTTGTTTTGAAGTAAAGCATTATATTCTTCTTGCATGGCAGCGGCCCAATTGGGATCAAGTAGAGCAGTTTTGTAATTCTTTGGAAGAGAAGTGAGAGATACGGAGGTATGAAGGTTTAGGCAGTCTTGGGGTTGATGAAATCCTGATTTGGCCCTAGTACGCATGCGATGATCATTAATCGGGGCTGCTGTAGGAATAGCACGAGGGGGTAAGGTGGGTACTGGTGAGTCCGGCGCAGCGGAAGAGTCGGACGAAGGAGTAGGGCTGGGTGGTGGAGTGGGAGCAGGGCTGGGTGGTGGAGTGGGAGTAGGGGCCGGGGGTGTTGGGGAGGGAGCAGTGGCCGGGGGTGTTGGGGACGTCTCGGGTGGGGTGAGTGTATGGTTGGGATTGGCTATGGTGGGTGTTAATGGTGGTGGTGATAAGTTGTGTTAGGCAGGTAGGGGAGTATATAGTTGGAAAGGACGGGGAGAGGGGGTGTTTGCGGAGCTAGGGGTGTTGGATGGTGTAGTAGTGCGTTGTGAGAAAGGAAAAATGTGCTCAGCAAACGTGACATGATGAGAGACATGAACGTGTCCGGTGTGAAGGTTGAGATAGCGATAGCCTTTGTGCTCGTCAGAGAAGCCGAGAAAAGCACATGGGATAGAGTGTGGTGACAATTTATTTGCAGAAGTGGCGTAGGCATTGGGAAAACAGAGACAGCCGAAAACACGAACCGCGGAGTAGTCGGGGTGGGAAAGAAAGAGGGAATAATAGGGAGTAGTGTTGGGTTTAGTTTTAGAAGGTCGAATATTTAGAAGGAAGGTGGCCATGTGTAGGGCTTCAGCCCAAAACTTGGGAGGCATAGATGATTGAATGAGGAGAGTGCGAACTATATCATTGAGGGTGCGAAGAGAGCGTTCTGCTCTACCATTTTGAGGGG
Source organism: Triticum aestivum (assembly GCF_018294505.1). Taxonomy (NCBI): domain Eukaryota; kingdom Viridiplantae; phylum Streptophyta; class Magnoliopsida; order Poales; family Poaceae; genus Triticum; species Triticum aestivum. Next base: position 84,775,991 of record NC_057808.1, read on the forward strand.
ATGTGTAGGGACATGAGAACCTAAGTAGGATGCCATGTGTAAGAAGAAAGTACGATTTTTAATGTTATCAAACTCGCGACCATTGTCACATTGGATAAAGCGAATTGGGAGGAAGAAGTGAACAGACACATAGCGTTGAAAATTAAGGAAAAGAGAATGGACCTCGGATTTGTTGCGTAGAGGAAAAGTCCAGACAAAGTGGGTGAAATCATCTAGGATAACAAGGTAGTATTTAAAACCCGAAACACTTGCAATGGGAGAGGTCCATAAATCACAATGTATTAATTCAAAGGGATAAGTGCTACAAGAACTAGAGGAACTAAAGGGAAGACACACATGTTTGCCTAATTGACAAGACTCGCAGAACACAGAATTATGAGAGTCCCTATTACATGGTATGGTAAATTCACTAAGCATAGAAGCTAAGACGGCGGGGTTGGGATGGCCCAAGCGACGATGCCAGAGATCGACGGAGGCCAGCATGGATGTTGGAGGGGTGGAGGCAGGAACTCCATTAAGAGAATAAAGATCACCGGAGCTATTGAAGCGAGCGATCTCGGCCTTGGTCAGGTAATCCTTCACAGATAAACCAAAAGGGTCAAATTCAGCCGAAACTAGATTGTCGCAAGTAAATTGGCGAACAGAGATAAGATTTTTAATGAGGGCGGGTGCAACTAGAACATCGCGAAGTAAAAGAGGTTTGGTGGAAGAGGGAAGTTGAGCCTGACCAACACAATATATAGGAATAGATGATCCATCTCCCAGGATAATGGAAGGGAAAGGAGATTTAGTGCAAGAAGATAACCAATTACTAGATGCAGACATATGACTAGAGGCCCCTGAATCAAAGATCCAATCCGTACCTGAGTTTCCTTGTGCAGCAAAGTTATTCATGGCCTGGAGAAAGGCAGCTTGATCCCAGCTCGGCGTCGCATGTGAGGGTGGTGTCGGAAGCAGTGCCGGCGGATACGATGGTGAAGGCAGTAGGGCCGGCTGGGGACTGTAGTAGGCATTGGCCGACTGTGGTGGGGGTGGCGTCGGGAGCAGGGCCGGCTGAGGTGTGTAGTAGGCGCCGCCGTCGGTGGTGTAATGACCATAAGGAGCATACGTCGGGGCGGCGTGATAGGCATTGGCCGGCTGTCGGGGGTTGAGAACCCCGGGAGCACCAGTAGGCGGCCGAAGGCCGGGTTGCTAGGCACCTGAGTATGCCGGCGGAGCACCGAGGGTGGACGGAGCGGACCAGGGCATGGGCCATGCTTGAACAAGCCCCGTCCAAGGATCATGAGGAGGCCGCCATGCAACCGCAGATGGAGCACTGGTGGGTGGTGCAGGACTCGGTGCTGGTGATGTCGTAGGCGGAACCGAACGAGTCAACGGCGGCCTGTAGATAGGGTTTTTGCCGTGGTAGTTCGGACTAGGACGCCAGCCTGAGGGCGGTTGAACAGATGACGATGCGGACGGCCCGGCGGCAGGAGCCGGCATGGAAGGCGGCGCTGGTGTAGACGACAGAGGAGGACGAGCCGCAGCATGAATGACCTTGGGGCGAGAGTCCTTGCGAGCTTGTGTTTCCGCCACGAGTTGTAGCAAGGAACGAACTTCAGCGAAGGTAGGAGGGGGTCGTATCATCGGTATGAACGAGGCTTACTTGTCAAAGTCTTCACTGAGGCCGACGACGACAATATTGATTAGCTGTGAGTCGCTAACTGTATCGCCGAGTTCGCGGAGCTCATCACCAATGGTCTTAACGCGCTGGCAGAACAGGTTCACCGGGGCGTCTCCTTGCACCATATTGTGAAGCTCGGTGTGGAGAGCGTTTTTCCGAGCGTCGGTGTTGCTTTGGAAGAGCTGACGGAGGGAGTGCCAGATGTTGGCAGCGGTGGCGCCGTCGTGATCGAGCATGTTGAAGATCTCGGTGGTGATGCGGGTGTAGAACCACTGGACGATCGCGAGATCGTCTTTCAACCATTGCGGATCGTCGGGGCGGGGAAGACAGTTGGCGGCGACATGCGAGCGTAGGTTGCAGCGGCCGAGGTGGAGATCGAAGTGATGTCTACAATGGTAGTAGTTGTGGGCGGCGAGATCAAGAACTATGGGGATGTAGGGGCTGACGTCGAAGATTGTGTCAGCAAGAGATGTTGGTGCGGCGAGGATGGGTGCAGGGTAGTTTTGTGGAGCTATGGTGAGGGCCGAGAGAGAAGCGGCCGCGGCGTTGGCAGCCTTGGCGATGAGTGCGGCCCGGCGCTCGAAGTAGCCGGGCGGCGGCGGCGGCGGTGGCGTTGGCGGAGCCATACCCTAAACCCTGGGACCGGTATCTGATACCATGAAAGCTGAATAAAACTATTGCTTATTGATGATTTGGTGCGGCTACAAGAGTATATAAGAGGGTACAAATCAATTTGGGGTAGGGGTACAAAACTGACTTGAACTAGAAGTCGTATACCATAATGACTACTCTAACACACACCACTGCGCTCTAGGCACTGGGAGCCCGCCCACTTGTATATCATAAAATCTTATAATCTTTTTATGTAAGGCAAGATTGTACAACATACTTATCTTTGCTTTCCTGTAATGCCTAAAACACTATCACAGCTGACACCGAAGCACGGCACATATGCGTGTTGTGTCGTTCTCGAGGCCTTAAACCTCACCACACACTCTCTATACACGTCACGTCCATATCCCCTCGGCAGTTGGCGCCGCCTGTCTTCCCCACACCATTCCACGCCTAATTTTCCATCTCGTGGAGTCTAGGCCACCCTAGCCGATTCCACGCGCGCACGAATCCGTCCAATGTCTTCTATCCGATCGCGCCCGTTTTAGTGTGTTCCAACTTCCAAGTGTCATTTTGACCTCAAGAATCCCTTCCTTTTCAACAGTCACAGGCGCACACGTTTTGCTAGATCAACTCGTCGCCCCTCCCGTATAAAACAACCTTTGCAGGAGCTGCTCTGCTCACAACTTTCTCTTTCTCTTGCCCACTGGTTGCTCCTACTCTCTGTAGTTCTTCAGGTGTGCAAGAAAGATACACGCACGTGAGCTCTGATTGGCATGGCTGTGGAGGCGGTTCTTGAAGCGGCAACGATGAGACCGTCGCCGCCGAGCAAGGAGATGGAGGCGTCTACTAGTACCAGCGAGGAGGCGTCGGCGTTGTTGGGGCAGGCGGAGGGGTGGTCGAAGCGGAAGCGCTCGAGGCGGCCGCGCGCGCTCGACCCCAGCGAGGAGTACCTCGCGCTCTGCCTCCTCATGCTGGCGCACGGCCACCGCGACAGCGCCACTGCTGCAGCGCCGGAGCAGCAGCACGGGTGCTCCGTCTGCGGCAAGGTGTTCGCGTCCTACCAGGCGCTCGGCGGCCACAAGGCCAGCCATCGGAAGCCGACAGCGGCGCCGGCTGGCGCAGCGGACCAGAAACCGCAGGCGGCGGTGGCGGCAGCTTCCTTGTCGGGGTCCGGCGAGGCCGCGGCCGGCGCCGGAGGCGGCAAGGTGCACGAGTGCAACGTGTGCAGGAAGACGTTCCCGACTGGGCAGGCGCTGGGCGGCCACAAGCGGTGCCACTACGACGGCACCATCGGCAGCGCCGCCGCGGGGCCCACGCACAAGCTGGCTGCCAAGGCGGCCGCGGCCAGCGCGACGGCGGCGAGCCGGGGCTTCGACCTGAACCTGCCGGCGCTGCCGGACATCCCGGAGCGGCGCGCGGTCACGGAAGATGGGGAGGAGGTTCTCAGCCCCGTTTCCTTCAAGAAGCCGAGGCTCATGCTCACGGCGTAAATCCACAGTTACCTGCATATACTTGGTCAAAGTTCAGGGTAGAATCTGCTGATTAATTAGTTAGTGTGCATAACTGTTTATAGCTTATTATTGGTGATGAGTGATGACCATTGATTCATTCATTCGTGTATGTAAAGTAGGAACTGTAGTCCATTGGTTTGTTCATTGTAACTTCAGGATTAGACCTAGCTAGATAGGTACGGGCTATCAGCTCGTTTAGAAGGATTGATTCTTCCATTGGTTTGTGTGTGCTTATCCATGAATAATGTATATATGTATCATTAACGAATATTAATTTCATGATCTTGTTTTTTTAACACTGATCTTGGTTAATTTGTTGATACATTATCTTACATATGTCGACTTTGCGGTTGCTTACCATACGTGTCAGCTACGTACGTGAATAGCTCATGCACGGTCACGGTACGACCCACGTAGCCAGTTGTTTGTGTGCACACCTGGGCTAGGCTAGCAAAGCTTTGGCGCCAAAGCCAGCAGCGCACGGGTCAACACGTCGATTTCGTAGCTTAGCAAGCAAGCAAGCACCTTGCATTGCGAGGTCGTCGTAGCTTGCAAGTGTGCGTTCTCAGTCTTCAGTGACCGTACGTACGCGTCTGAAACAGCAGATCGAGAGGGAGAATGATGTGCTTATCCAGTGCAAATTGGTTTGGTTGCCGGAAGGAAAGACCAACTGAAGCGTGCTGCCCGTGGTTAGTTAGAAGCCGACGTACGTACGGCTGAGTTAGTAGACGGCTATAACAAGCATGCATGTGTGTCAATTGATTATACTTGTTGAGTTAGACTTGGCATCGTTTGCTTGAAGAATTTTCCGCTTGTGAGAGATGAGCAGCCTCGATCGATCACCAAGACACTAACTGCGTGGCAGATGGAACGTGACCGCCGCACCAGCTCGACACTATATATCCAGTTAGCTGGAACTGTAGCTACTAGCAAACTATGAATTGTACGCATACAATTTGACAGTTCCTTAACTATAAGAACACGTACGTACTCTCTCTAGACACATGTGTGGACACGTTAACCTCCATCGCCTTTGGATAATTATGTTTTTAGGGACGAAACCATGGTTCAAAACCCACAACAAACACGCATGGATTTTTTTTTAGTCAATTACACCGGTGGTGCTTGAACTTGGCGTAAACGATCACTTTAGTGTTAGAACTTGTGGCATACATTGAACTGGTGCAATAACTTGGCTCGGTTGTGCAAATACGGTCCTAATCGCGTATGGATAGGAAGTCAACGCTGACTTGGCATGCCAGCGTGGCATGGGGCCCGCTGTCAGCGACTTGAAGTGTGTGGCCTGTTTTCTTGGCAACAAAAACCCCTCAAAAAATTTATTTCTCACAAAAAAGACCATGTTCACGTGGTAGATGTTTTTTTTCTTTTTGCTGTATGACAAGTAGGTGCTGACGTGAAAACTAAAAGAAAAAATCTTAGGCCTCTACATTCGAACACGCCAACTACTGCTAGGACGCACACCCTCATAGCCACGGCAACATCTGCTCCCGGATGTTCAACAAGTATAACAGTCGGTAATGTAGTATATAAGGGTATTTGGAAAAAGAAAAGTAGTATAAAGATGATGCATTTGGGGCTCAAATTGGCTGCAGATAGTGCGGCCCATTTTACACGCGCTAGTTCTTTTTGAAATAATTGTAAAACGTAAGTAATAAAAATAAAGTGCAAAACATTATGTGTGATAAATATTATACATACAAATGATGATTAGTACATAAAAGTTTTTAAACAGACATGTATTATATAAATTGTTTAGTAAATGCGGGCACTTAAAATGTTTAATGAATATAAAAAAGTATAGAGTTGCAGCTATATTTAAATTATTCAAACTGATGAATATAAACATTTACTAAATATTTATGAATATTCACTTCGGACTTATATTGAAAACAATTATCTAATTTAAATATTAGCACGACTGAATATTCGTATTAACATTTTAAATCTTAAACTACCTATTTTTTAATTATACAAACATCGAATTATACAAATATGCGTATGATTATTGAAATGTTTGTACAATTAAAATAACATTTATGAATTGTAATGCTAAAAATATTTGTATTTCTTATTATACAAATATTTTTATAATTTCACAAATATTATTTTACATATATATGTATATTTTTAAAATTATATGTTAACATTTTAGAAAAGTAATTTATTTTGTTAGTATGTATAATAATATTTATACTTCATGAAAATTGAAAGATTATTTTTATTAATGAGATTAGAATTTACATACCTACAAATATCTAAATAAAACAAGCAGGAGCAAATGGGCCGTACTGACGGCAGTCCATTTCAGCCCCACAAGCGCCTCTATTCGACTAAATTAACCTAACTATCCATGTTGAAGTGTTTCTAAAAAAAACTATCCATGTGAAGTTGTTAATAGGTGAATGGTATAGCGGCCAAGACCAACTGTGACCTAACCAAGGGTCACACGCTCGAGAGGCCAAGCCTCCTTTTTTTCTTGTTAATTTTAGTATGCACACACGGGACCCACTGACAATAGAGTCGTAAAAAAATTGAAATGCCACCTTTCCAACGTCAATAAGGTTTTTATGAGAAAAAAACTCTAGGAGGTTTCAAAAAAAAAACTGGCCACACTCCCTCTCTTTGCCGTCCTGACTGCGGGACCGCCATGTTGGCGCGCCTAGTCAGTGGCTCGGGCGTACACAACCGAGATTTGCACCGTATTTGCACGCTGGAGCCAAGTTATTACAGTAGTTCGATGTATACCGCAAGTTCTAGCACCGAAGTGACCGTTCACGTCAAGTTCAAGCACCACCGGTGTAATTGTCTTTTGGAAAAGCGAATACGCATGCATGCAGCATGGAAGTCTCGTGTGCATGGCTTCACACATTTCCACGGATACTTGGCCCCGGGCAGCGCGCGAAAAGCGTGATCTTTTGATTTCTCGCCACGTTTCCCATGGAAGTTTTCGCGTGCTTCTCGCTGCTCAACACAGTTCAAGTGCTCCATCATGCATGACGGACTGGTGATGTGTCGTTGGAAGTCAACTTCATTTCTGGTAGATAGGTATCGCTTGGTTTGGTGGCCAAGTGAGCTAAGAACAGTCTAGAGCAGAGCTGCAGAGAGTGAGTCAGCCCAACAGGTAATTCAACTATTTTAGGAAGGAATGGCAGGTAGAAGCAGTGCTACGGGTCATACATGAGGACCGAAGCATAAACATCGAGAGAGACCGATCGAGGAGCAGGATTGTGGAGCAATGCTAGGCACACGGGGCCAACTGAGTGGCCAACGTGGGGACTTTGAATTGGACGTTGGGATGAGGCGGGGCCCACCGGACTGAAATTTGGGGGAGGGGGGAGGAGGTTAGGGCATCTCCAACGCTGACCCCGGTGGCCGTGTTCCGGTGGTGATGGAGCGGTCGAGTGCCTGCAGCGGCCAAGTCGGGGTCGCTGAGGTTCCAATCCAACGTGACGCCGCTTTTGGCGAATGCAGGGCGGCGGCCGGCGTTGTGGCGGTCGTACCATGCCTGCTGCCTCACCGCGTGCTCCTCGTCGGAGACGACGACCCTGCAGCCTGAGGGTCTGCCAACACCGCCCCCTCGGAGGTAGTGGAGGATGCGGCCCCGCGCCTTCGCAATCGCGGGCAGCAACTCCTCCTTGACGGCGCGGTGGTGGCGATGGGGCAGCGAGGCAGGCCCGTCATTGCGGGCATATTGGTTGTGCGGGGGCGACGTCGGCTCGTCCTTGACCCCGCGTTCGATATGGGCGCCATGGTAGTGCGGGGGCAACATCGGCTCGTCCTTGACCCAGCGTTCGATCCGGACGCCACGGTACGTAGTGCGGGGCCGACGCCGGCTCGTCCTTGATGCGACGTCCGGTCTGGACACCGCGGTTGCACTCGGGGGATGTCGGCTCGCCCTTGACCCGTCGGAGTGGGGAAGTCGGCTCGTGCTTCACGCGGTGTCGCGGCGGGGACGGCGGCTCCTCCTTGATGTGCGCCGACGATGGTGGCGACAGGCCCATGTGACGGAGCAAACACTCCGTCATTAACTCGATCCGACGAATGAATTCTTCGTCCATCACAGTGGCCTCCGAGAAGAGGCAGGGCCTCTGCGGCGTCTAGTCCGCCTCGTCACCAGAGGAGATGACGATATCCTCCTTGCCGGAGGAGCCGAGCGCCATGGATGCCGAGGGGCCAGGACAGCGAGGGTGGCGGTGCCAAGATCCGCTTGATGAGGAGCTTCCACCGCCTCTGCCTGGCGGCACGGAGAACCAGGACTTCGGCATGGCCGTTGGGCTCGGAGAGGAGGAAGGGCTCGGGGACGGTGACGGGGAGTAGGAGTGCGGCTCTGTTCGTCACCGGTGCACTGCTTAAATAGTCGCGGGCTGGCCATGCGAAGGGGCGGTCAGCCCGCTTCAATGGGGCGCAGCGGCCAAAGTTGGTTTCCCGGGATGCGGCATCTGCATTAAAGCGGTGACGCCCGAAAGGTCGTGCCCGTCAGCGCAGCCCTCCCGTCCGATCAAATCGGGGGCATCAATGCCGGCAGCTGCATGCTCTGGGTCGGCATGAATGCGGCGCGGCATTGGATGGAAAGCGCGGGAGAGACGGGTAGTTTTGTTTGGGCAGGCCAGGGTAGTCAAATGCGGGCGTGGCAGCGGTCCGGACGCTCGCAAAGATTCCTCCCCCACTGTCTCCGGTTTGCGGAAAAATACATGTCTAGACTGTCAATCGGACCGATACAGGACCATGTTGGATGGCTTCCACGATCTGGACCATGCAAACCTGTGACGCCCCCGATTCAATCGTACACTAATCATACACGCAAACGTGTACGATCAAGATCAGGGACTTACGGGAAGATATCACAACACAACTCTAAAAATAAAATAAGTCATACAAGCATCATAATACAAGCCAGGGGCCTCGAGGGCTCGAATACAAGTGCTCGATCATAGACGAGTCAGCGAAAGCAACAATATCTGAGTACAGACATAAGTTAAACAAGTTTGCCTTAAGAAGGCTAGCACAAATTGGGATAGAGATCGAAAGAGGCGCAGGCCTCCTGCCTGGGATCCTCCTAAACTACTCCTGGTCGTCGTCAGCGGCCTGCACGTAGTAGTAGGCACCTCCAGTGTAGTAGGAGTCGTCGAAGGTGGTGTCTGACTCCTGGGCTCCTGCATCTGGTTGCGACAACCAGGTAGAAGGGGAAGGGGGAAAAGAGGGAGAAAAGCAACCGTGAGTACTCATCCAAAGTACTCGCAATCAAGGATCTACACTACATATGCATGGGTATCTGTGTAAAGGGCCAATATCGGTGGACTGTACTGCAGAATGCCAGAATAAGAGGGGGATAGCTAGTCCTGTCGAAGACTATGCTTCTGGCCACCTCCATCTTGCAGCATGTTGGAGAGAGTAGATGGTAAGTTCACCAAGTAGCATCGCATAGCATAATCCTACCCGGCGATCCTCTCCTCGTTGCCCTGTTAGAGAGCGACCACCGGGTTATATCTGGCACTTGGAAGGGTGTGTTTATTAAGTATCCAGTTCTAGTTGTCATAAGGTCAAGGTACAACTCCAAGTCGTCCTGTTACCGAAGATCACGACTATTCGAATAGATAAACTTCCCTGCAGGGGTGCACCACATAACCCAACACACTCGATCCCATTTGGCCGGACACACTTTCCTGGGTCATGCCCGGCCTCGGAAGATCAACATGTCACAGCCCTACCTAGGCACAACAGAGAGGTCAGCACGCCGGTCTAAATCCTATGGCGCAGGGGTCTGGGCCCATCGCCCATTGCACACCTCCATGTTGCGAGGGTGACCGGAAGCAGACCTAGCCTAGCAGGCGTTCCAATCCAATCCGGCGCGCGCCGCTTAGTCGCTGACGTCACGAAGGCTTCGGCTGATACCACGACGTCGAGTGCCCATATCTTTCCCGCGTAGTTGGTTAGTGCGTATAGGCCAGTGGCCAGACTCAGATCAAATACCAAGATCTCGTTAAGCGTGTTAAGTATCCGCGAATGCCGGCCAGGGCCAGGACCACCTCTCTCCTAGGTGGTCTCAACCTGCCCTGTCGCTCCGCCACAAAGTAACAGTCGGGGGCCGTCGGGAACCCAGGCCCACCTCTACCGGGATGGAGCCACCTGCCCCTTCAGCCCCCATCTCCGAACAGTATCATAAGTAATGTAACAGTATAAAGTATATAGCATATGCCCGTGATCACCTCCCGAGTGATCACGGCCCAGTAGTATAGCATGGCAGACGGACAAGAGTGTAGGGTCACTGATGGAACACTAGCATCCTATACTAAGCAGTTAGGATTGCAGGTAAGGGTAACAACTGTAGCAACAATGACAGGCTATGCAGCAGAATAGGATTAACGGAAAGCAGTAACAAGCTACACTACACTAATGCAAGCAGTATAGAGAAGAATAGGCGATATCTGGTGATCAGGGGGGCTTGCCTGGTTGCTTTGGCAAGAAGGGTTCGTCGTCGATGTAGTCGATCACAGGGGTACCGGCAGCGGTCTCGGGGTCTACCGGAAAGAAGTAACGGAGGGGAACACAATAAATAACAGAGCAATCAAAGCATCACAAAGCATAACATGGCAATACGCGGTGCCAAGGGTGATCTAACGCGGGGATAGGTGATACCGGCGAAGGGGGGAAACATTCGGGAAAGTATCCCCGGTGTTTCGTGTTTTCGGACAGATGAACCGGAGGGGGAAGGTTGCAGGTTTTCTATCCTAGGGACGCGTGGCAGACGAAGGGGCTACGTATCCGGATTAGTCTCGTCGTTCTGAGCAACTTTCATGTACAAGGTTTTTCCATCCGAGTTACGTTTATTTTATATTAATTTTAAAAGATTTAAATCATTTTTAGCATTTATTTAATCATTTTAATTCAACATTATCCAGAATAGCGTCTGGTGATGTCAACATGATGCAATGCTGAGGTCATCAGTCCACAGTGCGGTTGACTTGGTCAACTAACGTGTGGGTCCCGGTTGTCATAGACTGTTAGCTAATTAACCTAGTTAATTAGTTTAATCTAAACAGATTAATTACGTTAAGCTAAATAATTAAGTTAATTAATTCATTAATTAATTAATTTAATTAGTATTTACTATATTTTTTTAATTCTTTTTTTTGTTCCAGGGGCTAGGCCCCGCGTGCAGTGGCACAGAGGCCTTAGCGGGCGGTGGGCGCGGGCATGCGCCCATGGCCACCAGGGGAGCGAACTGCGCCAGGAGGGAGGGCGCGGTTCGGCGTGCGACGAGCATGTCGCGGACGCGGGCGGCAGGCGGTGGAGCTGCGAGGCCCACGAGCAGCAGCGAGCCAGGGCACACGCGCGTGCGTGAGCGAGGCTCGGTGTGGCAGAGTGCGCGCGCGAGCGCGGTGACCACGGAGGAGGGGTAGAGAGGGAGCACGGGGAGGTGCTCATGTTCGTCGTGAGAAGGGAGGCGGCGAGGCTTGATGGAGCCGTTGGGGAAGAGGACGGGGAGGACGTCCGACGGCGAAGCGGCGTCGACGAGGTAGAGGCGGTGGGGTGGCGCCGGCGAGGTGACGCCGCGGAGGAGGACGGAGGCGCGCCGGGGCGGGCCACGGGCGACGTCCGGGCTGCCGGCGACGAGGGCGGCGGGGCCATGGCACGCGACGGCAGCGGGGGGGGGTCGGTTGCCCCCCGATCCAGATCCACTCAGGGGCGGGGTGGGGAAGACGAGAGGGATCGTGGGAGTGGGGGTTGTGGGGGTGTGCGCTAGGTCACAGGGGAAGTGGGGAATAAGGGAGGCGGGGTGGGCCGGCCAGGGGGAAGTGGTAGCACTGTTGGGCCGAACGGCCCAGGGGAGGGGGTCTTCCTTCGTTCTTTTTATTTTTGCTTTGTTCTTTTGTTTTACTTTTCTTGTAATGTTTTCCTTTTATTAATTTTCATTTACTTCTAATCGGTTTTATTTTAGTATCAATAAAAATACAAAAGTGGCAGCTAAAATATGGTTACAATTTATGCCGCTGCCACAAACAGTTGAGCACTGAAATAAAATAGTTTTGAAATTGTTTCTTATTTTTTTAAAGCATTTGAATAACTGTTTTGCCACAGTTTATTTATTATAGTGCATTTTAACACTTCATAAAAGTGTGGTTTCTCCATCGATATCACATACGATTTATTTTTCATATGTAGAACTTTAGTTTTGACATTTGAAAACTTTTGTTGTTTGCCTTCTTTTTGAATTTGATTTTGAATTGGTTTTCAATCAACGTGAGTTTACCAATAGTAAGCGAGGTGACGTGGCATCATTAACGTGGAATTACTGTAGCCTAATTATCTGGGCGTCACAAAACCAGACTTATGTAGGCAGTTTGAGGGTCGGCATCGAAAATACCCTTAGTTGAATTTCCGTCCGGGAGGCGGAACTGAGGCCCCAAGCAAATATTGTCCCCGCATGCTAAAGTTCAAGGACTCAAATAGCCAGGAAACTTGAGATTTTTAAGGCATCCGGAAAATGCTTTATTTCCATAAAACTTCCAATCTATTCCTCTTCAATCATTGCAATACAACAAACACCAGAAATAATAAAAATTACACCTAGGTCCGTAGACCATCTAGCGACGGCTACAAGCACTGAAGCGAGCCGAAGGCGCGCCGCCATCATCGCCCCTCCCTCGTCGGAGCCGAGCAAAACTTGTTGTAGTAGACAGTTGGGAAGTCATCGTGCTAAGGCCCCATAGGACCAGCGCAGCAGAACAACAACCGCCGCCGATGAACGTAGATTGGAGCGATCCAACCTGAAGAAACACAAATGTAGACGAACTACGACTAGATCCGAGCAAATTGACCAAGGACAGACCTGCCGGAGACACATCCACAAGCCCACCGACGATGCTAGACACCACCGGAACGGGGCTAGGCAGGGAAGACCTTATTCCATCTTCAGGGAGCCGCCGCCGTCTCGTCTTCCTGAGCAGGACACAAACCCTGACAAAACTCGAAGAAACATCTAAAAATGAAGCCCTCCCGCCGGCAAGGGCCGGGATCCACCGCGCCGCCATGGTCCTAAGGCCACCGGAGACGAGGTGGACCGGCGGCGCAGCCGATGAGAGGCAAAGGAACCCTAGGCTTTTCTTGGGGAGGAGGCCGGTAGATCTGACACAGCAGGTTGCGATAGCGAATGCTCTTAAAACCATCGAATCACAATCGAACGGATGACATTTTTTCTACATATCATGGCATTTTTTTTCTGCCATTCTTTTGCTCCGAAAGGGCTAGCGAGATACCATCTTGTTATATCATATCATGATTGTGTTTCAGAAAGTGTTGTCATCCGAGATTTATTATTATTGCTCGCTAGTTGATTGTGCTATTGATATGAGTAAAAGTGAGACCTAAATGTTATTGTGAATATTGTTAGTTCATAATCTTTTTTGAAAACTTGAATGATGGCTTTACATATTTGCAACAACAAGATCAAACAGAGTTTGTAAAAGTTTTTCTTTATCACTTTCAGTTTGTCAACTAAATTGCTTGAGGACAAGCAATGGGTTAAGCTTGGGGGAGTTGATACGTCTCCATCGTATCTACTTTTCCAAACTCTTTTGACCTTGTTTTGAACTCTAACTTGCATGATTTGAATGGAACTAACACGGACTGACGCTGTTTTCAGCAGAATTGCCATGGTGTTATTTTTGTGCGGAAATAAAAGTTCTCGGAATGACCTGAAACTTCACGGAGAACAGTTTTGGAATAAATAAAAAATATTGGAGAAAGAATCAACCGAAGGGGGTCCACACCCTATCCACAAGGGTGGAGGGCGCGCCCACCCCCTGGGGCGCGCCCTTCGTCCTTGTGGGCCCCGTGGACCTCCATCGACCTCAACTCCAACTCCATATATTCACGTTCGGGGAGAAAAAAACAAGAGAGAAGGATTCATCACGTTTTACGATACGGAGCCGCCGCCACCTCCTGTTCTTCCTCGAGAGGGCAGATCTATAGTCCATCTTGGGCTCCGGAGAGGGGAAATCATCGCCATCGTCATCATCAACCATCCTCTATCGCCAATTTCATGATGCTCACCGCCGTGCGTGAGTAATCCCATCGTAGTCTTGGTGGACGGTGATGGGTTGGATGATATTTACCATGTAATCGAGTTAGTTTTGTTAGGGTTTGATTCCTAGTATCCACTATGTTTTAAGATTGATGTTGCTATAACTTTGCTATGCCTAATGCTTGTCACTAGGGCCCGAGTGCCATGATTTCAGATTTGAACCTATTATGTTTTCATGAATATATTTGTGTTCTTGATCCTATCTTGCAAGTTATAGTCACCTACTACGTGTTATGATCCAGCAACCCCAGAGTGACAATAGTCGGGACACTTCCCGGTGATGACCGTAGTTTGAGAGTTCATGTATTCACTAAGTGCTAATGATTTTGTCCGGTACTATATTTAAAAGGAGGCCTTAATATCCCTTAGTTTCCAATAGGACCCCGCTGCCACGGGAGGATAGGACAAAAGATGTCATGCAAGTTCTTTTCCATAAGCACGTATGACTATATTCAGAATATATGCCTACATTATATTGATGAATTGGAGCTAGTTCTGTGTCACCCTATGTTATAACTGTTGCATGATGAATGCCATCCGACATAATTATCCATCATTGATCCATTGCCTATGAGCTCATTTCATATTGATCTTTGCTTCGCTACTTTTCGGTTGCCACTATTACGATTGCTACAAAATTACTACTGTTACTTTTGCCACTGTTACCGTTACTTCCAAACTACTTTGCTACTAAATACTTTGCTGCAGATATTAAGTCTTTCAGGTGTAGTTGAATTGACAACTCAGCTGCTAATACTTGAGAATATTCTTTGGCTCCCCTTGTGTCGAATCAATAAATTTGGGTTGAATACTCTACCCTCGAAAATTGTTGTGATCCCCTATACTTGTGGGATATCAATCGTAGGCGCGAAAGTTTTTGTTTTCTACTACGTTCCCCAACAGTGGCATGATGAGCAGTTTTGTTAGTAGATGCAGGTTGCGATCTAGATCACATGCGACTACGAGGGTTAATGTTCCTGCTATGCTTCCCTCGAGTGTTGCTTCGATTCAGTTCATCGACGACGTGGTGTCACTTCTTACAAGTTTCTGACAAACGATCGGCTCTGGTTGTCGACGATCTGCTAAAAGTTCCTTGGGCTTCACCATAGTTGAGAATAGTCAACCGTCACGTACACAAAAGTGTGCCAAAGATGGATGGTCTTCTAGGGGGTCACGCGTATTGAAGAAGTTCATTGTAGGGCTAGAGATTTTAGTTAAGTCACTTGTTTCACATACCCCGAAACTTAATCAAGCATCAAGAATCATCACCTAAATTGTGGGTGTAGGTAGCTAGTATTACTTGTTAAAACTAGTTAACTGCGTAATTACAATTTTGCTAAAATTGATTAGAGGACGTCTAACTTGGTTTTATAGGGTATGCATATGATGTGGTATAGTCTTCGTCATGATAATGAGTTTATGTATGAGATGGTTATTGATGACCCACAAGTATAGGGGATCTATCGTAGTCCTTTCGATAAGTAAGAGTGTCGAACCCAACGAGGAGCAGAAGGAAATGATAGGCGGTTTTTAGCAAGGTATTCTCTGCAAGCACTAAAATTATAGGTAACAGATAGTTTTGTGATAAGGTAATTTGTAACGAGCAACAAGTAACAAAAGTAAATAAAGTGCAGCAAGGTGGTCCAATCCTTTTTGTAGCAAAGGACAAGCCTGGACAATTTCTTATATAGACGAAAGCGCTCCCGAGGACACATGGGAATTATCGTCAAGCTAGTTTTCATCACATTCATATGATTCGCGTTCGGCACTTTGATAATTTGATATGTGGGTGGACCGGTGCTTGGGTGCTGTCCTTAATTGGACAAGCATCCCATTTATGATTAACTCCTATTGCAAGCATCCGCAACTACAAAAGAAGTATTAAGGTAAACCTAACCATAGCAAGAAACATATGGATCCAAATCAACCCCTTATGAAGCAACGCATAAACTAGGGTTTAAGCTTCTGTCACTCTAGCAACCCATCATCTACTTATTACTTCCCAATACCTTTCTCTAGGCCCAAATAATGGTGAAGTGTCATGTAGTCGACGTTCACATGACACCACTAGAGGAGAGACAACATACATCTCATAAAAATATCGAACGAATACCAAATTCACATGACTACTAATAGCAAGACTTTTCCCATGTCCTCAGGAACAAACGTAACTACTCACAAAGCATATTCATGTTCATAATCCGAGGGGTATTAATATGCATAAAGGATCTGAACATATGATCTTTCACCAAATAAATAAACTAGCATCAACTACAAGGAGTAATCAACACTACTAGCAACCTACAAGTACCAATCTCAGACTTAGAGACAAGAATTGGATACAAGAGATGAGCTAGGGTTTGAGAGGAGATGGTGTTGGTGAAGATGTTAATGGAGATTGGCCCTCTCCCGATGAGAGGAGCGTTGGTGATGACGATGGCGATGATTTCCCCCTCCCGGAGGGAAGTGTCCCCGGCAGAACAGCTCCACCAGAGCCCTAGATTGGTTCCGCCAAGGTTCCGCCTCATGGCGGCGGAGTCTCGTCCCGAAAGCTTGCTTATGATTTTTCTTCGGACGAAAGACTTCATATAGTAGAAGATGGGAACCGGAGGGCCACCAGGGGGCCCACGAGGCAGGGGGCGCACCCCCACCCTCGTGCCCAGGGTGTGGGTCCCCTCTGGTATTTTCTTTGCTCAGTATTTTTTTATTTCTAAAAATAACTTCCGTGGAGTTTCAGGACTTTTGGAGTTGTGCAGAATAGATCTTTAATATTTGCTCCTTTTCCAGCTCAGAATTTCGGCTGCTGGCATTCTCCCTCTTTATGTAAACCTTGTAAAATAAGAGAGAATAGGCATAAGTATTGTGACATAATGTGTAATAACAGCCCATAATGCAATAAATATCGATATAAAAGCATGATGCAAAATGGACATATCAACTCCCCCAAGCTTAGACCTCGCTTGTCCTCAAGCGGAAGCCGATAACGATAAATATGTCCACATGTTTAGAGGTAGAGGTGTCGATAAAATAAAATACGGACATGAGGGCACCATGATCATTCTTATAACAGCAACATATATGGATATTGTCATATGATTTCTTATGCTCAGGTAATAATCTATTCACAATGTCAAGTATGAATCAGAAACTATATTGAGAACTAACAAACTATAGTCTCAGTCATTGAGGCAATTGCAATTTATCATAACATCAGAAAGAGTCTATGTAAGAGCTTTTCAGCAATTTCACATACTCAACTATCATTTAGTCTTTCACAATTGCTAACACTCATGCGATACTTATGGTTACGGAGTTTTAATCGGACACAGAGAAAGATAGGGGCTTATAGTTTCGCCTCCCAACCTTTTACCTCAAGGGTAATGTCAACAATAATAGTTCATGCTAACTTACATCCAATTGGATATATTTATCAGGATCTTTCCAACACACTGTGCTTGCCAAAGGATAAAATGAAAAGAGGAAAGGTGAAGATCACCATGACTCTTGCATAAGGGTAAGAGATAAAAGTAAAAGATAGGCCCTTCGCAGAGGGAAGCAGAGGTTGTCATGCGCTTTCATGGTTGGATGCACGAAATCTTAATGCAAAAGAACGTCACTTTATATTGCCACTTGTGATGTGGACCTTTATTATGCAGTCCGTCGCTTTTATTTCTTCCACATCACAAGATCGTATAAAGCTTATTTTCTCCCACACTAATAAGTCATACATATTTAGAGAGCAATTTTTATTGCTTGCACCGATGACAACTTACTTGAAGGATCTTACTCAATCCATAGGTAGATATGGTGGACTCTCATGGCAAAACTGGGTTTAAGGGTATTTGGAAGCACAAGTAGTATCTCTACTTAGTGCAAAGAATTTGGCTAGCATGAGGGGGAAAGGCAAGCTCAACATGTTGGATGATCCATGACAATATACTTTATTTCAGATGTAAGGAAACATAACCCATTACGTTGTCTTCCTTGTCCAACATCAACTCTTTAGCATGTCATATTTTAATGAGTGCTCACAATCATAAAAGATGTCCAAGATAGTATATTTATATGTGAAACCTCTCTTTTTTATTACTTCCTATTAATTGCAACGATGACCAAAGCTATGTTTGTCAACTCTCAACAACTTTTAATCATCATACTCTTTCTATGTGAAGTCATTACTCTCCATAAGATCAATATGATCTCTTTTTATTCCTTTTTATTCTTTCTCTTTTCTTTTATTCCCTCAAGATCATAGCAAAATAATCAAGCCCTTGACTCAACACTAATCTTTATTATATAGCTCACGGACTCGATTACATAAAGGGATCATAAAGCAAAACTCATAACTAGATCATACCAAAAACTTTATTCTACTAGATCAAGATACTACTAAAAGGATCGAACTAACAAAAACGGTAAAGATAGGAGTGTGATGGTGATACGATATCGGGGCACCTCCCCCAAGCTTGGCAGTTGCCAAGGGGAGTGCCCATACCCATGTGACTATATCTCCTTTGCTGGTGAAGAAGATGGTGGAGTTGTTGATGATGTGGGCTTGTCATCCATCTTCCAAGGCATAGGCTCACCATCATAGAAGGATGATCGAGTCTCCGGGATCCTCAAATCTGTAGCCAAACTCATCCTCTTGAATCTATATTCATACTCACAGTTTTGGTTTTGCAGGTCATAGATTTGGGCTTGGAGGTGCTCGATCTTCTCGTGAAGCTTGAAGATGGTCTCCCCAATGTTCTTGGCATCCAGCTTGTGGTTGTTGGTGAACTCCGCGATCATCATGTGGTTGGCGTTGATTCCATGTTCCACCATCCCCTGGCACTTGAAAACTTGTTGCTCCACTGCTTCGAGCCTCGTCTCCACGCTTCCGGTCCTCCTTGGTCCCTCAACATCGCGGATGTGCAGCAACCCATCACGCATCTCAATGGTTTGAGGGTGTCGCAACACCTCCGCCAGGTAAGGGTTGATGACCTTCTCGAAGAACTTGTCCTTGGGGGCGCTTGGAGACGTCATGATGATCTAGATCTGTCAGAAAAACAGCTCGAAACGAAAACAGAGGATATTTGCGTGATACAGGAGTCAAAACCTTCGGAAGATTATATAATTAATTTTTACTGACCAAAATACGTATCATGCAAGAAAACGGAGTCCGGAGAGCACACGAGGTGCCCACGAGGTAGGGGGCGCGCCCAGGGGGGTAGGGCGCGCCCTCCACCCTCGTGGAGGCCTCGTGTCCTTCCCAGAGTGCTTATTATTTTCCTATTTTTCTAAATATTCCAAAACTAAGAAAAATTTCCATTAGAACTGTTTTGGAGTCGGTTTACTTATGGTACCACATACCTATTCCTTTTTGGAGTCTGAAACGTTCTAGAAAGTGTCCCTTATGTATTCCTCCGGGGTTACGGTTTCAATAATATTAGTTTCAACGTTTATAGGATTACCTCAGATATAATGTTTGATTCTTTGACCGTTCACCACCTTCAGATTTGTGCCTTCGAAGTTGTTGATTTTTATGGCACCGGAACGATAGACCTCCTCGATAACGTAAGGACCTTCCCATTTAGAGAGAAGTTTTCCTGCCAAAAATCTTAAATGAGAGTTGTATAATAATACATAATCACCTACATTAAACTCACGCTTTTGTATTCTTTTGCCATGCCATCTTTTAACTTTTTCTTTAAACAACTTGGCATTCTCATAGGCTTGGGTTCTCCATTCGTCAAGTGAGCTAATGTCAAATAGCATCTTCTCACCGGCAAGTTTGAAATCATAGTTGAGCTCTTTAATAGCCCAATATGCCTTATGTTCTAGTTCGAGAGGAAAGTGACATGCTTTTCCATAAACCATTTTATACGGAGACATACCCATAGGATTTTTATATGCAGTTCTATAGGCCCATAATGCATCATCAAGTTTCTTGGACCAATTCTTTCTAGATCTATTAACAGTCTTTTGCAAAATTAATTTGAGTTCTCTATTGCTCAATCCTACTTGACCACTAGACTGTGGGTGATAAGGAGATGCAATTCTATGATTAACATCATACTTGGCAAGCATTTTACGGAAAGCACCATGAATAAAATGTGAACCACCATCGGTCATTAAATATCTAGGGACTCCAAACCTCGGAAAAATAATTTCTTTAAGCATCTTAATAGAAGTGTTATGATCAGCACTACTAGTTGGAATAGCTTCTACCCACTTAGTAACGTAATCAACAGCAACTAAAATATGAGTATACCGATTAGAGGCAGGAAACGGTCCCATATAATCAAAGCCCCAAACATCAAATGGTTCAATAACGAGTGAATAATTCATAGGCATTTCTTGACGTCTACTGACATTACCAATTCTTTGACATTCATCACAAGATAAGACCAACTTACGGGCATCCTTGAAGAGAGTAGGCCAATAAAAACCGGATTGCACTACCTTATGTCTAGTTCTATCTCCAGCGTGGTGTCCTCCATAAGCCTCGGAGTGACACTTGCGTAGGATCTGTTCCTCTTCATGCTCAGGTACACAACGTCTAATAACACCATCTACTCCTTCTTTATAAAGATGTGGGTCATCCCAAAAGTAATGTTTCAAATCATAGAAAAACTTTTTCTTTTGCTGGTATGTGAAACTAGGTGGTATAAATTTAGCAACAATGTAATTAGCATAATCAGCATACCATGGAGCAGTACGAGAAGCATTTATGACATTTAATTGTTCATCAGGAAAGCTATCATCAATAGGTAGTGGGTCATCAAGAACATTTTCTAACCTAGACAAGTTGTCTGCAACGGGGTTCTCGACTCCCTTTCTATCAATGATATGCAAATCAAGTTCTTGTAGCAAGAGAACCCATCTAATAAGTCTAGGTTTCGCATCTTTCTTTTCCATAAGATATTTAATAGCAGCATGATCCGTGTGAATAGTTACTTTAGAATCAACAATATAAGGTCTGAACTTATCACAAGCAAATACAACTCCTAAGAATTCTTTTTCAGTAGTAGCATAATTTCTCTGAGCACTGTCTTGAGTTTTACTAGCATATTGAATAACATTTAATTTCTTATCAACTCTTTGCCCTAGAACAGCACGTACAGCATAATCACTAGCATCACACATAATTTCAAAGGGTAAATTCCAATCAGGAGGCTGAATAATAGGTGCAGAAATTAATGCTTTCTTAAGTATTTCAAATGCTTCTACACAATCGTCATCAAAGAGAAATGGTATATCTTTTTGTAATAGATTAGTCAGAGGCCGAGAAATTTTTGAGAAGTCCTTAATGAACCTCCTATAAAAACCGGCATGACCAAGGAAACTTCTTATACCTTTGATATCCTTGGGACATGGCATCTTTTCAATAGTGTCAACTTTGGCTTTATCAACTTCAATACATCTTTCAGAAATTTTATGCCCCAAGACAATACCTTCATTAACCATAAAGTGGCACTTCTCCCAATTCAAGACAAGGTTAGTGTCTTCACATCTCTACAAAACTCGATCAAGGTTGCTCAAGCAATCATCAAAAGAGGATCCATAGACGGAGAAATCATCCATGAAAAGTTCGCAAATCTTTTCACAGAAATCAGAGAATATAGCCATCATGCATCTTTGAAAGGTAGCAGGTGCATTACATAAACCAAAAGGCATACGTCTATAAGCAAAAGTACCGAAAGGGCAAGTAAAAGTGGTCTTTGCTTGATCATCAGCTGACACGGGTATTTGAGAGAAACCAGAATAACCATCTAGAAAGCAAAAATGTGTGTGTTTGGATAATCTTTCTAGCATTTGATCAATGAATGGAAAGGGGTAATGATCTTTTTAGTAGCTTTATTTAATTTGCAGAAATCAATTACCATCCTATAACCTGTAATAATTCTTTGCGGAATCAATTCATCTTTATCATTAGGAACGACAATAATACCTCCTTTCTTAGGAACACAATGGACAGGACTTACCCACTGACTATCAGCAACGGGATATATTATACCTGCCTCAAGGAGCTTTAGTATTTCCTTTCTTACCACTTCCTTCATCTTCGGATTTAGCCGTCCTTGGTGATCAATAACTGGTTTGGCATCTTTCTCCAAATTTATTTTATGTTGACGTAGAGTGGGACTAATGCCCTTAAGATCATCAAGAGTATATCCAATAGTCGCACGGTGCTTCTTCAAAGTTTTCAATAATTTTTCTTCCTCCTTCTCTAAAAGGTTAGCACTAATAATAACAGGATATATCTTCTTTTCATCAAGATAAGCATATTTAAGAGTATCAGGTAAAGGTTTAAGCTCAAACACGGGATCACCCTTGGGTGGAGGTTTATTCCCTAGGATTTCAACAGGCAAGTTGTGTTTCAGAATAGGTCCCTATTTAAAGAATACTTCATCTATTTCCCTTCTTTCATTCATAAACATATCATTTTCATGGTCTAGCAAATATTGTTCTAAAGGATCACTAGGAGGCACGGCAATAGAAGCAAGACCAATAATTTCATCCTTACTAGGCAATTCCTCTTCACGGTGTTGTCTACAAAATTTATAAAAATTAAACTCATGAGACATATCACCCAAACCAATAGTAACAACATCCTTTTTGCAGTCTATCTTAGCACTAACAGTATTCAAGAAGGGTCTACCAAATATAATGGGACAAAAGCTATCTTGTGGGGAACCAAGAACAAGGAAATCAGCAGGATATTTAGTTTTCCCACACAAGACTTCAACATCTCTAACAATCCCAATTGGTGAAATAGTATCTCTATTGGCAAGCTTAATTGTGACATCAATTTCTTCTAACTCAGCCGGTATAATATCATGCATAATTTCTTGATATAAAGAAATAGGTATTGCACTAGCACTGGCACCCATATCACACAAGCCATGATAACAATGATCTTTTATTTTAACTGAAATAACAGGCATGCCTACCACAGGTCTATGTTTATCTTTAGCACAAGGTTTAGCAATTCTCGCAGTTTCTTCACAGAAATAAATAACATGCCCATCAATATTATCAGCCAAGAGATCCTTAACAATAGCAGTATTAGGTTCAACTTTAACTTGCTCAGGAGGTGTATAGGTTCTAATATTGCTTTTACGAACCACAGTTGAAGCTTTAGCATGATCCTTTATCCTAACAGGGAAAGGTGGTTTCTCAACATAAGCAGTAGGAACAATAGGATCATTATAAGTGATAGTATTTTCTTCAACTTTAATAGGTGAAACTACTTTTACTTATATGGGAGGATGATATTTAAACCACTTCTCCCTAGGCAGATCAACATGAGTAGCAAAGGATTCACGGAAAGAAGCTACTATCTCAGAGTCAAGTCCATATTTAGTGCTAAATTTATGGAAAACATCGGTATCCATAAAAGATTTAACACAATCAAACTTAGGTGTTATACCTGACTCCTTACCTTCGTCGAGATCCCAATCTTCAGAGTTGAGTTTAATTCTTTCCAATAAATTCCATTTAAATTCAATAGTCTTCATCATAAAGGAACCAGTACAAGAAGTATCGAGCATGGAACAATTGTTGTCAGAAAGCCGAGCATAAATTTTTTGAATAATCATTTCTTTTGAGAGCTCATGATTGGGGCATGAATATAACATTGACTTAAGCCTCCCCCAAGCTTGAGCGATGCTTTCTCCTTCGCGAGGCCAAAAATTATATATATAATTACGATCACGATGAACAAGATGCATAGGACAAAACTTCTGATGAAATTCCAATTTCAATCTTTTATAGTCCCATGATCCCATATCATTACATAGCCTGTACCATGTCAATGCATCTCCCTTCAAAGATAAAGGGAAGACCTTCTTCTTGATAACATCATCGGGCATACCTGCAAGCTTAAATAATCCACAAACTTCATCCACATAGATTAAGTGTAAACCGGGATGCAATGTTCCATCTCCTGCAAAAGGATTAGCTAGCAGTTTCTCTATCATACCCGAAGGAATTTCAAAGTAGACATTTGCATTTTCAGTAGGTTCGGTAGGTTGAGGATCAACTCTTTGCTCTACTGGTCGGGGTGAAGATACCCCGAACAAGCCCCTCAGAGGATTACTTTCCATAGTAACAAGTGACAGTAAATTTCAGCACAGTATATAAATTTTCCCTTACCAAATTCCACCTACCAAAGGCGCTTCACTCCCCGGCAACGGCGCTAGAAAAGAGTCTTGATGACCCACAAGTATAGGGGATCTATCATAGTCCTTTCGATAAGTAAGAGTGTCAAACCCAACGAGGAGCAGAAGGAAATGATAAGCAGTTTTCAGCAAGGTATTGTCTGCAAGCACTGAAATTATAGGTAACAGAAAGTTCTGTGATAAGGTAATTTGTAACGAGCAACAAGTAACTAAAGTAAATAAAGTGCAAATGACAAGCCTGGACAATTTCTTATATAGAGGAAAGCGCTCCCGAGGACACATGGAAATTATCGTCAAGCTAGTTTTCATCACGTTCATATGATTCGCGTTCAATACTTTGATAATTTAATATGTTGGTGGACCAGTGCTTGGGAGCTATCCTTACTTGGACAAGCATCCCACTTATGATTAACTCCTATTGCAAGCATCCGCAACTACAAAAAGAAGTATTAAGGTAAACCTAACCGTAGCATGAAACATATGGATCCAAATCAGCCCCTTACGAAGCAACGCATAAACTAGGGTTTAAGCTTCTATCACTCTAGCAACCCATCATCTACTTATTACTTCCCAATGCCTTCCTCTAGGCCCAAATAATGGTGAAGCGTCATGTAGTCGACGTTCACATGACACCACTAGAGGAGAGACAACATACATCTCATCAAAATATCGAACGAATACCAAATTCACATGATTACTAATAGCAAGACTTCTCCCATGTCCTCAGGAACAAACGTAACTACTCACAAAGCAAATTCATGTTCATAATCAGAGGGTATTAATATGCATAAAGGACCTGAACATATGATCTTTCACCAAATAAACCAACTAGCATCAACTACCAGGAGTAATCAACACTACTAGCAACCTACAAGTACCAATCTCAGACTTAGGGACAAGAATTGGATACAAGAGATGAACTAGGGTTTGAGAGGAGATGGTGCTGGTGAAGATGTTGATGGAGATTGGCCCCTTCCCGATGAGAGGAGCATTGGTGATGACGATTGCGATGATTTCCCCCTCCCGGAGGGAAGTGTCCCCGGTAGAACAGCTTCGCCAGAGCCCTAGATTGGTTCCGCCAAGGTTCCGCCTCGTGGCGGCGGAGTCTCGTCCCGAAAGCTTGCTTATGATTTTTCTTTGGATGAAAGACTTCATATAGCAGAAGATGGGCACCGGAGGGCCACCAGGGGGCCCACGAGGCAGGGGCGCGCCCAGGGGGTAGGGCGCGCCCCCACCCTCGTGCCCAGGGTGTGGGTCCCCTCTGGTATTTTCTTCGCTTAGTATTTTTTATTATTTCTAAAAATAACTTCCGTGGAGTTTCAGGACTTTTGGAGTTGTGCAGAATAGATCTCTAAATTTGCTCCTTTTCCATCCCAGAATTCCAGCTGCCGGCATTCTCCCTCTTTATGTAAACCTTGTAAAATAAGAGAGAATAGGCATAAGTATTGTGACATAATGTGTAATAACAGCCCATAATGCAATAAATATCGATATAAAAGCATGATGCAAAATGGACGTATCAGTTATATGTTGTAATGTTAAGTGGCCTGCGTGTCAGGGCATGATGGCTGGAGCCATGATGTCTACTACGCAACTTTATTCTTGTAGACACGTGTTGGGCCTCCAAGCACAGAGTTCTGTAGGATAGTAGTAATTTTCCCTCCAGTGGATGACCTAAGGTTTATCAATCTGTGGGGGGTGTAGGATGAGGATGGTCTCTCTGAAGCAACCCCGCAACCAAATACAAGAAATCTCTTGTGTCCCCAACACACCCAATACAATGGCAAATTGTATAGGTGCACTAGCTCGACGAAGAGATGATAATAAAAGTGTAGTATGGATAGTAGATATTGGTTTTCGTAGTACGAACAAAAAACAGCAAGGTAGCAAGTAACAAAATTGAGCACAAACGGTATTGCAATGCTTGAAAACAAGGCCTAGGGTCCGTACTTTTGCTAGTGCAATCTCTCAACAATGCTAACATAGTTGGGTCATATTATTATCCCTCAAAGTGCAGCAAAGAATCACTCCCGAGTTCCTATTAGCGGAGAACAAAAGATAGAAGTTGTTTGCAGGGTAAGAGACCACCTCAAAGCTATTCTTTCTGATCAATCTATCCTAGAGTTCGTACTAGAATAACGCAAGCTATTCTTCCCGATCGATCTAATCAAGAGTTCGTACTAGAATAACACCAAAGCAAATTCATATTCATAATACTCAGTGCAGACAAAGAACTACAAGGAGACCCCAAAGTTTCTATCGAAAAAGATAATAAAAACGTGCATCAACTCCTATGCATAGATTACCCCAATATCACCGAGGGAATCCGCGAGTTGAATGCCATAACACATATCAAGTGAATCAATATGATACCCCATTTGTCACCTCAAGTATTCATATTGCAAGACACACATCATGTGTTCTCATCTCTGAATATTCAATCCGACAATACAAAACTTCAAAGGGTAAAGACTCAATTCATCATAACAAGAGTATAACGGGGAGGAACATCATATGATCCGACTATATTAACAAAGCCCATGATATAGATCACGAGAGAGAGAGAGAGATTAAACACATAGCCATAGCTACTGGTACAAACCCTCAGCCCCGAGGGTGGACTACTCCCTCCTCATCGTGGTGGCCACCGGGATGATGAAGATGGCCACCGGAGATGATTCCCCCCTCCGGCAGGGTGCCGGAATGGGTCTAGATTGGTTTTCGGTGGCTACGTAGCCCTGCGGCAGCGGAACTTCTGATCTAGGTTAACCCCAATGGGTTTCAGAATATTTGGGAATTTATAGTGCAAAGAAGGGGTACGGGAGGCCACCGAGGTGGGCACAACCCACCTGGGCGCGCCAGGGGGGCTTGGCGCGCCCTGGTGGGTTGTGTCCCCCTCGGGGCACCCCCTAGGTGTAGCTCTGGCCCAATGGATGTCTTCTGGCCCAAAAAAATCTCCAAAAAAATTTGCGTTGTTTGGACTCCGTTTGATATTGATTTCCTATGATGTAAAAAACAAGCAAAAAACAGCAACTGGCACTGGGCACTGGGTCAATAAGTTAGTCCCAAAAAATGATATAAAGTTGCTATGAAATGATTGTAAAACACCCAAGAATGATAAAATAATAGCATGAATACTTCTTAAATGATAGATACGTTGGAGACGTATCAAGCCACGAGATATCCACACTAATGTAAATTTCGTAGAGATAGCCTAACGGTTACAGGTGACGATGGCAACCGTACATGGAGGACCCCGACGAGGAGAAGGTGTACTTGGCGCGGGATGAGGAGTTATAATTTCATGCCACGACGGAATATCTAAATTTGGTGCCACGACAATGTTTCTGAAACGGTCGCCATGGCAACATTTTCTGAAATTGCCACCACGGCAACGTTTTTGAAACAGTTGCCACGGTAACGAAATATTGGCCGTCATGACGCTTCAACTGGAGATTGAAGATGACCACGGAGATTCCCGGTGCCCAGGGCTATACCATATCATGCTTTTATGAATTGTCTTAGATGTTTATCCATTTGTTGTTTGCACCCTTTGATTGTGCAATAGTCAATTATTAGGGTGATCTCGCACAGCAAATATCAAGTGAAAAGGTGTTCTTCCCAGTGTTGCAACCGTTTACGACATTTCTAGCATCTCGGAGTTCGTCATGTACACATGAGTTCAAATGAGATGAGAGATGTAAGACGGAGATGGTCAGACCATGTGTGCAGATAACACTCGGTTGTCTTCAAGTTCTGGTAGAATTGTTCTAAACTTGGAGCATGAAGCATCGAAAGATGAACAAGAGTCATATTGTGATAAGATCGACGATAGTTTGCCCACCGGTCAAAATTCTCGTCATCAGTGATGTCCGCATCAATGGATGAGAATTATGTTTGGATATTGAATCACTTAAAATCAATTATGAGAGATACTGATTTGAGTGGGAGCACAATTATGTATTAATTTAGTTTAATCACTAGTGCAAATTAATTATGAACAATGTCTATGTGTAGCTTGCATTATAGTTGTAAAATTATGGCTCACAGTTCCACCTTTGTTGTTGAAATTCATTAGCTGTTATTAATCTGGTTGAATCTTTATGATTGAGAGGATCATCCTCTAAAAGTGCTAGGAAGGATTTTTGTAGCGACCCGACCCGAATGGATCGAAGTCTCTGTGCTTAAGTGTCATCCCTTGATCGGTATGCTGACACACACAGTACTCGAGGATTTATAACAGAGGTAAATCACATGTATAAAGTAATGTAAATACTACTACCTCGATCCATATAGTGGAAGTAACAACAAGGTTGTGGAGTCCCAACAACACCAATGGCAAAGTTGAGTGTAGACATCATAACCCTAACATATCACTTACTCGTCGTAAGAATCCTGCAACATGAGACGTTGCAGCCATGTAGGTCAGTACGTTGAATGTATTGGAAATTTCACACCGTAGAATAATAATGAGAATGTCTATCTCTATTTGCATATTTGGCTGGTGGAGGCTCTAGGTTTAATTTTGCATAAAGCCAATTTTTTCCTATAACAAAGGAATACATTTTTATTTACTACCAAGTTTATACCATTATTGAGAAGGTTTCCCCAACTCAATCCCAAAATTACCAAGTAATAATAACAATAGCCCAACAAATTCATTAAGTAAAGTGATGAGATCAACCAATAATTCACTTCCAGATACTCAAATTGTCCATAACCGGGGACACGACTAATCATGATTAGTTTATACACTCTGCAGAGGTTCGCGCTCTTGTCCCCATAAGACTCGACCGCATCCATGATCGGAAGATAGAGACATAGCCTTTCTACAGAGGTCCCCTTAACCGATAGATAGGCCGGTACACCTACAATTCCCCTACATCTGCTAGCCCATCATAGAAAGGTTTCCCACAAGTTACCCAACTATGCCAGAGCCCATAATGGCTTGTGGCTGCACACGGTAGTTTTTAGCATGAATAATCTTATGATCCCTTTGAGCCTGGGTGGCATTCCATAGGATGATCACACGGGTATCCCGGGATCTCCTTGGACAACACTGGATCCCCAGGTGCCCGCAACCAATCCACCCAGATGTGTATTAAAGTAGCCACCTTAACTTTCCCTTAGTTATTATCTCTCACAACTTGCATGATTCTCACATACCAATCCCCATCTACGAGCATGGCTAAGAAATATGAGCATAACCTATATCCCCGGGGTGATCAAGGTAATGGGTTCCTACCTCATCAACTACATAGCAATAACCACATGTTCCCAATCCTACTCATGCAATATTTGAGGATGTAACTAATGCATAATAAAAATGGGTATGAAAGAGTATTATCAAAGTGTAACTTGCCTTGCAGACGATGGGTAAATCCCCTAGAGATTTGTAGTAGCAAGCTTCGCACTCCGGACAATCTATCGTAGACAAACAATAGCATACATAAAAGATCTCGGAAAACTTCGAAAACAGGCAAACAACTCTTGCAAACATAAAACAATTTTCAGTAGTATTAAAATTATGTGGATTGGTTCTTAACATAAAATTTAGACCAAGATCTTTGATTTGCAAAAGAATCAACCAAATCGGAAATACGAAACTCAAGTTACGATCAAAAGAAGTTCAAATTCAAATCTGTTTGATATCAAATTTTAAACTTTAAAAAATATGTTTAAGTTGTTTATCTCGATAGAGGGCATCATGACGAAGAATTTGGCGTTGGTTTCGTTGGATTTGGGTAAGCGAGCAAAAAGTTACGAAGGTTTAAAGATCAGGGGCTAATCTGTGAAGAAAATATTCATAGATGGGTCCCTGGCTGAAAAACTAAAATAAAAATCTACCGAACGAATGTTCGCTACAGAACCTAATCTAATGCATCTGTTCGCTACAGAACCTAAACGAACGAACGTTCGCTAAATAACTAAAATAAATAATAAATCGGGTTTTAAAGAAAAACTGAAAACTAAAAGAAAACTGGATCGGACCGGGGTGGCGGTTTTACCGGTCCACGGCGGTTCGACGTCGGCGGGAAATCTGGCGGTGGGCGGGCGGATCTCCGGCGGCGCGGGGCATTGACGGCATCGGCTCCGGCTGCTGCGGGGCGTGGCGCGGGCGGAGTGCGGCGGCGGTGGCTAAGCGGGGCGGCGGATCGGCGCCGACGGCGGCGGATCACAGCGGCGGCTGCGGCTTGCTGCTGCTGAGAGAAGAGGGGGGCGGGGCACTATTTAAATAGGGGAGGGGTGCGGCGGCTTGGGGAAGGGGCCAAGGCGAGGCGGCGGCGGACTCCAGCCGGAGTCCGGCTCGGGGACGATGGCATCGGCGGCCTGGGCCGGCTGGGCTGGGCGCGGCCCAGTTCGGTCTGCCTGAAATAAATTTTTTTAACTGACAACAAAAATAGAACAACCCACAAAGAATAAAATAAAATATATATATATATAGGCATATTATACATCAAAATTTTCAGAAAAAGATTATCTAAAAATGAACATTGTTTTAGTGGCAAATAAATTTCACAAAAATACCCAATAAAAATTATTTTTAAAATGCCAAAATTATTTCAAATTTGTTTCTCTCCATTTTTCTACTGTAGGGAATCATTATACCCTATTTTCCATTTTTTGTTGGAGAAAAATAATTTGAATAAGAACCAAATAACTCCAAATTGAAAGTGGGTTTCAAAATAACTTCAAAGGGACTTTCAATTTGATTCTTTGAAACTCCCAACTCTCTTTCTTAGCATTTGAAGAAGTCATTCTATCTTCTCTCATGAAAATCATTGAGTTGCATAAAGTTTCCAATTTGAAATATTTCCAAATGGAATTCAAATCTTTTCAAAACCCTTTTCATTTATTTAAATGGAAGAAGTCATATCGTCTTCACTCTAGGGTTTTGCAATGAAATGAATTTGAATTCATGGAGATCATAAATGCAAGGTGAAATTTTGGGAAAGTCAATTCATTCACTCTCATTCAACTTTCAAAAAGTTTCAAATTTCACTCAATTTCACACAACAAAACACACAAGCAATCATACAATCAATCAAAACTATTTATTTAATATAACATTCCAAAATTTAGAATTTTGGGATGTTACAAACCTACCACCCTTAAAATGAATCTCGCCGTCGAGATTCGGAGAGGCTAGAAAGAAATAGGTTAGGTTCGGGGGTCTCCTCAAAAATCCATCGCTTGGCATGAAGGTCTCGGGTGCTACCACCCTTAGAAACATCGTTACGGTTCCATCAAAACTCATATACTCCATCCTTATTGTTGGCAGTGTCGATATTCTTAGATCTTCAGGATAATTCCTTCTCCGGGCTCTTCCGGTAGTGGCATAACCTTTTTCCTCAATTCTTCTATCCTTTCATCTTAGTAAGGTCATTCTGTGACTGGATCTCCTTATCTGATAGGTCTGGCGCCAATACTAAACAACTATCGATATCTCATGGTGGTCATCAAACAATTTGACTGGGTCCCTGCAGAAAAACGGGTCTGGGCTTCATTCTCACCGTATGACCTACGATTAGCAACAGTTGCCTTGTACAAGTGAAAATTGTCATACCATTCTAAGGTTCAATTAGGCTTAATATCGCCGTCTCTCTATTATAGGCAAGTCACTCATATTTACCACCCCATATAGCAAAGGCGAATAATAAGAGTAAGTCGGCATGGTGATCAATCCATTCAGCACCCAAATCATTACCTTGTATATGGTTTAGCGAATCTCGCATTCTAACACTCGGTCTTCCTCACAAACCTTGCAGAATTTCTCTTGTCCACGGACTAGGTTCAGAAAATCCATTGATTCTTCAAGCCAAACAAACATCTATCATTTCTTCACAACTCTCAGGTTTTGCGTAAACTCCTATAAGATCGCCTATTGATAAAGTCGTAACTTCTTCCAGGGTCTTTCATTCAGCAAGAGTGTGCTTGCTTCTTGGCAAGTCCTGGAGCTTGTGGGTTATGGGCCCACCTCATCACATTCATAGCTTTAACTCATCCTGGGGTTAAAATTGCTCCATATTACCAACATTATACCTCCTTCATATCCAATAGTACTTCATCTCTTCATATTCTTGGGGTATCCCACATATCCAGATAAAACTCGTACTTATTTTGTCCGAAGTCCGCTCCGTGGAATATCATTATCTTTTCCAGGGGTCAGGTGTTCTCACAGGGTACTACCACCCTTCAAATGCGCAAAGTCTTCCATAGACCATATTTCTCATATCCTCGAAAATGGTCAAAATCTTTCTTCATAGAGTAACAACTCATAAAATTCCACGTATGCAATCATAACACATGAACTTTATTGATTTCCTGAATTTATTACAATCTCTTGCATTTCCATTACATGCCTCAACTCAACACCTCAATAATAAAAGAAATGTTCCCACTACTACTACTATATGTTTTTGTTGCAAACTCAACTATTTAGCACAAGCCTGCTTCTCTTTGGGACAATCTCTGGCAAAGTGCCCTGCTTCATTACAACGAAAACATTTTACTTCTGACAAGTCTTGAGGTTTCCTTGTGATTACACAGCCTCCTTGGGTCCTCGGCTTCCTTTTTGGGTAACCGCTGAAGTAGTGCCCTGAATCTTTGCACCTAAAACATGTGATATGACTCAGGTCCTTCTTTGTAGAAATTGGGTTGTTTCTGGAATCCAATCTATTTCTCTTCCTGGACTTTTCCGTGCCAATCAGGTCTTCTATTACCTGCGGGTCATACTCTACTTCCACTGTCAGAAATGCTACTAGATCCCCCTTCAGACAATTCTGGGAGATGTGTCCTTCTTCTCCACATGAATAGCATGACTTGGTGCAGGGTTTAATGATGTTTCCTTTGTGTGTGTCCTCGGCATCTTCCTTCATCACAAGTTCTTCTAAAATTTCCATGAGGGCTCCTTTCATTGCTTCTTTCTTTTGCTGGATGGTTCGTTGTACTATGGGGTAAATGTGACACTGAGCAGGGTAGTGGGTATTCCCTTCACACAAGAAACAAGTAATCTGCCTAGTTGGGCATTCTTCAGTTGGGTGACTTTCTTCACAATGAGGGCATTCATCCTTGTGTTCTTTATGGTTGTGTCCTATTTCTCCACAGAGCTTGCATGCACAAGGTTTCTTCATATCATTTCCATAAGCCTTCAACTTCTGGGACACAAGCCGAGAATTTAGCAGAGTCAATTTAAATTCTTTCCAAGTGGTTACTCCTTGCCATCCATTGATGGTTTGGTACATCCTCCACCAAGTATAAGCACCTCTTTCAAAGCACTGAAGAGCATGCTGGGCCATATCCTTTCCGTCTATAGTGTTATTCCTCATGTGATCTTCCATGTTCAGAATCCATTGGTCCGTGTCCAATTGAGTAATCGGTCCAGAAAATATGAGTTCATATCCATTCATCCTCTATTGGTTTCAAGGGTTTTGGGGTGAGATAAGAGAGATAGAGAGGGATACACACAATACAAACAATAGTTTTGAAGAGACAGATTTTATTTTGGGGCTGTCGGAAAAACATCAAACAAATGACAGCTCACACTCGTCGCATCTAACGTAAGTATATAACAGGGGTTTGGTCTTCTTCTGATCGTGCTTGCTGATCTTCTCTAGTTCTTCTGCCAGGCCATTACTATTGACATGAAGTCTCTCGTGACGTCCTTTAATATTCTGGAGTTGCGTTCCAAACTTCCGGGTTTCAACATCCTTGGCATGAACCATGGTCCTACTGTCCTTCAGTTCCTAACGAATCTCAGGTATCTCGAGGTTTTGCTCCTCCAGCTTGGCTACTTTCAGCTTCTTGGTCCTGAGTTCTTCACGAAATGCTTCCTTATCAAATATGGCTTCCTACACGTCCATCTTAAAATTCTTGACGTAATACTCCAGATCCTGGCGATACACCAGCTAAGATTAAAACTTCATCTTTTGCTGATAGGTGCTCCATTAGCCCTTTCGTCATCCAATCCTTCCGAAGAAATGCATGCCTAACTCAGCACGGTGACAATAGCATAAGCGGGCGATAACATCATGGATAGCCGTGTTTATGCCCACATCATTCCATAGTTGGTATCTCCTGCCTTAGGGTTTCCTTGAAAAAAACTTTCAGTTTTAACGCTCCATGTTCCGGTCTTTCTTTGACACACCTTGATCACAGGTATTGACAGCTTCAATAGTCTGTCAAGTTCCATCAGGGTAGCCTTCCTAGGTCATACCAATCTGGAAATTCTTCATAGCCTTCAAATTCTCCTAGTCTTCGGAGTCTTCAACCATTGTAGTTTCCATTATTATAATGCACGGTAAAATCCTCTTCATTTCGAAGTGGTCTTAGTTGTATGATATCTTGTACTTCTTGGAGTGGTCTCATCAGTCGAATCTTCATGAGGTCAAAAGGAGAAAGGGGTATAGTTTAACCACAAGGGAATATTTGATAAAGCTCAGAAAAGAAGAGAGGTAAAAGATCTTTTTGAAAATAAAGTTTTAGAGAAAATCTTTCCAATGGGCTTGCCAGTTACTAGGGGTCACATCCTACAGTCAACATGTGCTCTGATACCATCTTGTAGCGACCCGGCCCGAATGGATCTAAGTCTCTGTGCTTAAGTGTCATCCCTTGACGGTATGCTGACACACACAGTACTCGAGGATTTATAACAGAGGTAAATCACATGTATAAAATAACATAAATACTATTACCTCAATCCATATAGCGGAAGTAACAACAAGGTTGTGGAGTCCCAACAACACCAACGGCAAAGTTGAGTGTAGACATCGTAACCCTAACGTATCGCTTACTCGTCGTAAGAGTCCTACAACATGAGACGTTGCAGCCATGTAGGTTGGTACATTGAATGTACTCGCAATTACACACCATAGAATAATAATGAGAATGTCTATCTCTATACGCATATTTGGCTGGTGGAGGCTCTAGGTTTAATTTTACAAAAAGCCAATTTTTCCCTACAACAAAGGAATACATTTTTATTTACTACCAATTTTATACCATTATTGAGAAGGTTTCCCCAACTCAATACCAAAATTACCAAGTAATAATAATAATAACCCAACAAATTCATTACGTAAAGTGATGAGATCAACCAATAATTCACTTCCAGATACTCAAATTTTCCATAACCGGGGACACGACTAATCATGATTAGTTTGTACACTCTGCAGAGGTTTGCGCACTTTTCCCCACAAGACTCGACCGCATCCATGATCGGAAGATCAAGACATATCCTTTCTGAAGAGGTCCCCTGAACCGATAGATAGGCCGGTACACCTACAATTCCCCTACATCTGCTAGCCCATCAAGG
This sequence comes from Triticum aestivum, assembly GCF_018294505.1. Lineage (NCBI taxonomy): Eukaryota > Viridiplantae > Streptophyta > Magnoliopsida > Poales > Poaceae > Triticum > Triticum aestivum. The sequence goes on from NC_057808.1 coordinate 84,811,365, forward strand.
AAAGGTTTCCTGCAACTTACTCAACTATGCCAGAGCCCATAATGGCTTGTGGCCACACACGGAAGTTTCTAGCATGAATAATCTTACGATCCCTTTGAGCCTGGGTGGCATTCCATAGGATGATCACACGGGTACCCCGGGATCTCCTAGGACAACACTGGATTCCCCAGGTGCCCGCAACCAATCCACCCAGATGTCTATTAAGTAGCCACCTTAAGTTTCCCTTAGTTATTATCTCTCACAACTTGCATGATTCTCACATACCAATCCCCATCTACGAGCATGGCTAAGCAATATGAGCATAACGTATATCCCCGGGGTGATCAAAGGTATTGGGTTCCTACCTCATCAACTACATAGCAATAACCACATGTTCCCAATCCTACTCATGCAATATTTGAGGATGTAACTAATGCATAATAAAACTGGGTATGAAAGAGTATGATCAAAGTGTAACTTGCCTTGCTGATGATCGGTAAACCCTAGAGATTCGTAGTAGCAACCTTCGCACTTTGGACAATCTATCATAGACAAACAATAGCATACATAAGCACTCAAGCATAAAATTAAAAGAAAAGATCTCGGAAAACTTCGAAAACAGGCAAACAACTCTTGCAAACAGAAAAAAAAATTCAGCAGTATTAAAATTATGTGGATTAGTCTTAACAGAAAGTTTAGATCAAGAGCTTCGATTTGCAAAAAGAATCAACCAAATTAGAAATACAAAACTCAAGTTACGATCAAAAGAAGTTCAAATTCAAATCTGTTTGATATCAAATTTTAAACTTTCAAAAAATATGTTTAAGTTGTTTATCTAGATAGAGGGCATCATGACGAAGAATTTGGCGTTGATTTTGTTGGATTTGGGTAAGCGAGCAAAAAGTTACGAAGGTTTCAAGATCAGGGGCTAATCTGTGAAGAAAATATTCACAGATGGGTCCCTGGCCGAAAACCAAAATAAAAATAAAAATCTACCAAACGAACGTTCGCTACAGAACCTAATCTAATGCTTTTGTTCACTACAGAACCTAAACGAACGAACGTTCGCTAAATAACTAAAATAAATAATAAATCGGGTTTTAAAGAAAAACCGAAAACTAAAAGAAAACCGGATTGGACCGGGGTGGCGGTTTTACCGGTCCACGGCGGTTCGACGTCGGCGGGAAATTCGGTGGCGGCGGGCGGATCTCCGGCGGCGCGGGGCGTTGGCGGCGTCGGCTCCGGCTGCTGCGAGGCGTGGCGCGGGCGGAGTGCGGCGACGGTGGCTTAGCGGGTCGGCGGATCGGCGGTGGCGACGCTGCTTGTAGCGGCGTCGGCAGCGGCGGATCACAGCGGCGGCTGCGGCTTGCCAGTGCTGCTGCGAGAAGAGGGGGTGGGCGCTATTTAAAGAGGGGAGGGGTGCGGCGGCTTGGGGAAGGGGCCAAGGCGAGGCGGCGGCGGACTCCAGCCGGAGTCCGGCTCGGGGACGATGGCGTCGGCGGCCTGGGCTGGCTGCGCTGGGCGCGGCCCAGTTCGGTCGGCCCGACCTAATTTTTTTAAACTGACAACAAAAATTAAATAACCCACAAAGAATAAAATAAAAAAATATAGGCATATTATATATCAAAATTTTCAGAAAAAGATTTTCTAAAACATGAACGTTTTTTTAGTGGCAAATAAATTCCACAAAAATACAAAAGAGGCAAACAATGCTACAGTTGCAATAAAACCCAATAAAAATTATTTTTAAAATACCAAAATTATTTCAAATTTATTTCTCTCCATTTTTCCACTGTAGGGAATCATTTTACCCTATTTTCCAAATTTTTTGTTGGAGAAAAATAATTTGAATAAGAACCAAATAACTCCAAATTGAAAGTGGGTTTCAAAATAACTTCAAAGGGACTTTCAATTTGATTCTTTGAAACTTCCAACTCTCTTTCTTAGCATTTGAAGAAGTCATTTTATCTTCTCTCATGAAAATCATTGAGTTGCATAAAGTTTCCGAATTTAAAATATTTCCAAATGGAATTCAAATCTTTTCAAAACCCTTTTTATTTATTTAAATGGAAGAAGTCATATCATCCTCACTCTAGGGTTTTGCGATGAAATGAATTTGAATTCGTGGATATCATAAATGCAAGGTGAAAGTTTGGGAAAGTTATTTCATTCCCTCTCATTCAACTTTCAAAAAGTTTCAAATTTCACTCAATTTCACCCAACAAAACACACAAGCAATCATACAATCAATCAAAACTATTTATTTAATATAACATTCCAGAATTTAGAATTTTGGGATGTTACAATTTTGTTCTAATTCATACTCACAATACTCTCTTGCTAATTAATACTGTGGATGATGAGACTCACGTCCTTCGATCCAAAAGTTAGAATTGCATTACGGTTTGCTTGCTTTTGTGAAAACCAAACTTCAAAATGGTTGGGATAGTTATGGGTTATTCTTGGAATTGAATTTTTTCTTCAGAAACAAACAAAGATTAAAAGATATGTGATATCTAAAGAAGTGTTTCGTTTTCAAGATCTAGTGAAGTGTTCAAGTATGTTTAAGACCGAAATGCATAAAATCTGGAAGAACGCCAGTCATGAGTTGATGGCGAGAACTTAAAGAGAAAGAACAACAACAAAGGATGTAATGAGACTTACAGGCCTAGGGAAGTTCGGGGCTCATGCCACTCTTAAAAACTTAGATGATTCTTCGGTTGAGTGGGAGGAATATTGAAAGTAAAACTATAAGAAGTTTAAAGTCAAGAAGAAAAGAAGGATCGAAAGTCCAGCTCAGGTATGAATGTCATACAAGTTATAAGATGTAGGGAAAGTCGGTCAAGTAATGTGTGATTCTTGAGAATTGTGATTAAATTGTTAAACACTAAAATCTTCGGGAATTGTTGTTAAAAGTTGATCACAAGGATACACCCTCGATTGCATGTTGTTGCAAATCAATGCAAGAGTTACTACGGCCTAATAACCAACAAATTAATGAGGTTAAAATATGTGTTAAATTTTTTGTAAAATTTATGATACTTTTTCATCAACATATTACCTCTGAATTTATTGTCATAATTCATTTTAGAGTTTTTATACACTCTAGCCTATTGCATAAAAGATGCAAGGAGGTTGTTCATAAGAGAACAATAGTTGTTCGATGTAATGAACAAAAGGGCCATACTCCTATTGTGAATAGGATGTAAGTTATGAATATTGATAATAGAATTGAACATCTCTAACACTGACGCTAAATGTCGCAAGACTAAAACAATACTACATATTTGTGCACTGCATTTAGTCACATTGGAGAAATCCGCTTGGAGAAATTTCATAGTGATGGATTTCGGAGTCATATGATTATGAATCATCTAACACTTGCAACTTTCGTCCAAATAAGTGAAGTAAACTAAAATATTGTTCACATGCCATAAAAAACGAGCAACAAAAATAAATTGGAAATATGCATATTGATGTATGTAGTCAAATAAGTGTTGTTGAAAGCAGCGGATTTATCTATCTTCAAATGATGACTCAGGTATATATATATATACTTACTAATAGAGGCATAAATCTGGGTTTTTTTATGTTTCAAAAGATTTTCATAATTAAGTAAAAATTATTGTAACAAGACAATTATGTTTCTACAATTGGATTGCAGAAAAGAATATTTGAGTTACAAATTTAGCGAATGTCTGAGCTGTGAAAAGTTTTATAGCTTGCACTTCCTAGAAACACTACTAAGAGGAGAGTATTTTGAGTAGATGTAATCATTATGTATGACATGGTGCGATCAAAGATGACATTAATTATTTTGCCAATATACTTTTTAAGTGTGATGCTTTAGAGACTGTGGCTTTTACACTAAAAGAGCGTCATCAAATTTATTAAAATAAGTGCTACTTTGTAGGTTATCCCAAATGATTGGGTATTCCACTATCACTATGTCAAGGCAAAGTGTTTTGCTAGAGAGTGTGGTAATTTTGAAGAAAATGTTTTCTACAAAATAGTGAGTGGGAGGACAGTGCAACTCGATAAGATTACAGAATCTTCTTAATCAGGTCAAAGAAAAGAGAAGCTAGAATTGGTTCCAGTATTTCATACTTTGACTGATACGGAAGCCTTTACATAAGATGTAGTGATTTCGGTCGAACGTGCAACTGAACTATATAGGTTGGAAAATTCATACAGACCTTCAGGGTGTGTAGACGACATATTGTTAAAACAAACAATGATAATACACAAAGAAGTGTTGATGGGCCCTGACTCCGGAATTGGCTATACACGAAAATAATACGAGATAGTATCCATAGACATAATTCAAGTTTATAACTTGATAGACCCTCAAAAAGACTTAAAGTCTAAAGTGTAGTGATGGATCTATAGATTGACAAAGATAAAAATGTTTTATAATGCTTGACTTGTTGCAAATAGTTTATGACAAGATCAAGGAGCTGATTATGAAGAGATTGTCTCATCATAATAATACTTGAAGTCAGTTCGAGTTAAACTAGCAATTACGAAATATTTCAGTTATGAGATATAACAGATGGACGACAAAATGATTCCAATGAGATGGAAATAGAACCAAGGTTGTATATTTGATATGGTCCAAGGTAATTTTCTCGATCCAGAGGATGCTAGTAAGTATGCAAACTTCAAGAGATCTAGTAATGATATGAAGCCGGCATAGTGGAGTTGGAATCTTTGTTTTGATGAATTGATCAAATGATATGATTCATCGATAGAAACAAAGATGCTTGTATTTACAAGAAAGTAAGTGGGAGCACGATAATATATTTTTTCTAAATACTATGTAAATATGACACATTGTTGATTGGGAATTATATAAATTTCTTGATAAAGTTTATGAACAATGAGCGGTGGCGTTGCCTCTGGATGAACAGGACCCCATGGTGTGGAGGGCTGGATGAACAGTAGACGGTGGAGGGGTGCCTGTGGAGGGGTGGTTGAATAGGACCCCATGGTGTGGAGGGCTAGATGAACAGTAGACGGTGGAGGGGTGCCCGTGGAGGGGTGGTTGAACAGTAGCCGGTGGAGTAGCGCGCGGTGGAGGCTGAATGAACAGGAGCCCGTGGAGGCTGGAGGAGGTCGACGGTGGAGATGAACAGTATACCGTGGAGTCCCGTTTTGCGGTACGCCACACCCCTCCCGATGAACAGGACCCCCGTTTCGACCGTAGGAGGTCTGTTTCGTCCATTTTGCGGTACGCCACACCCCTCCCGATCAACAGGACCCCCGTTTCGACCGTAGGAGGTCCGTTTCGACCGTAGGAGGTCCGTTTCGTTCGTTTTGTGGTACGCCACACCCCTCCCGATCAACAGGACCCCCGTTTCGACCGTAGGAGGTCCGTTTCATCCGTTTTGCGGTACGCCACACCCCTCCCGATCAACAGGACCCCCGTTTCGACCGTAGGAGGTCCTTTTCCTCCGTTTTGCGGTACGCCACACCCCTCCTGATCAACAGGACCCCCTTTTCGACCGTAGGAGGTCCGTTTCCTCCGTTTTGCAGTACGCCACACTCCTCCCGATCAACAGGACCCCCATTTCGACCGTAGGAGGTCCGTTTCCTCCGTTTTGCGGTACGCCACACCCCTCCCCATGAACACGACGCATTCCGTTGCCTCCCCATGAACCCGACGACGACGCTGTTTCTCCGTTACGACCCAGCCATGTACACGAGCCCTCGCCGTACGTATGCGCGAGTAGGCGTTCGAGACCCTGCCCGTATGTACGTACGTGGCTGTATTTTCTTTCTTGCACCCTGGCCGCTGTACGTACGTGTACATGCTACGTGCGCGCCTCTACTATGACACGTACGCGCCTCTACTACGACACGTGCGCGCCTCTACATCGACCAGTATATATGTACGTACACGTTCGCGACCAGAATGACAACGCTACGTACGCTTCGACCAGGTGGGTCCCGACTGTCAGGCACTTCCTTGCCTGCAAAGATGTAGCTGGTGGGTCCCAGCAGTCAAGGGGGCAAATCGTTTTGGTTTTTTTGCCCGTACGCACTTCCTTGCATGCGAAGATGTAGCTGGTGGGTCCCAGCAGTTAGGGGGGCGAATCGTTTTTTTTTTGCCCGGACGCACTTCCTTGCGTGCGAAGGTGTAGCTAGTGGGACCCAGCAGTCAGGGCGAAACTTTTTTCACGAAATATGATGGCCCGTCCAGTGGGTCCCTGCTGTCAGGTGGAGGAATCATTATTTTCCGCGTAATAAGAAGGCACTTCCTTGCTGCCGCCGTGGACCCAGCTGTCAGCCTCTCCACGTACAGTCCACGTCCGATGGAAGTCGTTCCTTGACCACGTCGACCACGCCGCACCGAGAGCACCAGGGCGGTGGACGACGGCAAGGCATAGGAAGGGGACGACGCGGAGCCGGTGAAGGCGCGGCAGTGGATGCCCACGCGGGGAGGAGTATGAGGGTTCACTCATTCGGCTGCGGTGTGAGGCTGCCGTCGCCGCAGGGCCTGGCCAGCGGTGGGAATAGTAGGGGCGGTGAGGCCTCCGTGGCAGCACACCCGGCCACGGGAGGTAGGAGCAGGCGGCACGACCTGCGCTGCTTTGGGCGGCTGGAGCAAGAAGACGAGAGGTTGAAGAAGCACTATGGCCGTTGGATGGACATCGTACGGTCACTGGAGCTAGAATCGTTCATATTGACTAAGTTGACAAAGCCCTCCGTCCCCGTCAACTTAGTTGGCCCAGAAGTCAGCCTCCCACCAAGGTGGGTCCCAGCTAGCAGGGGGAGTATTCATTTTTTTGTGCGTAATAAGGAGGCACTTCCGGTGGGTCCGAGCTGACAGCGGGGGGAACGTTTTTTTCACAAAATACGATGGCCCATCCGGTGGGTCCCAGCAGTCAGGGGGGAAACATTTTTTCATGAAATAAGGTGGCCCGTCCGGTGGGTCCCCGCTGTCAGGTGGTGGAATAATTATTTTGCGCGTAATAAGGAGGCACTTCCTTGCGGACCCCGTGGACCCAGCTGTCAGCCTCTCTAGATATAGTACTCTTCCGATGGAAGTCGATCGTTGACCACGCCGCGCCGAGAGCACCAGGGAGGTGGATGACGGCGAGGCCTAGGAAGGGGACGACGCGGAGCCGGGAAAGACGCAGCAGTGGAAGCCCGCGCGGAGAGGAGTACGAGGGTTCACTGGTTCGGCTGCGGTGTGAGGCTGCCGTCGCCGCAGAATAACAGGGGGTGTGGGTGAGTGGTGGGATGGCCTGGCCAGTGGTGGGAGTAGTATGGGGGTGGTGAGGCCTCCGCGGCAGCACAGCCGGCCACGGGAGGCAGGAGCAGGCGGCACGACCGGCGCTGCTTTGGGCGGCTGGACCAAGAAGACCAGAGGTTGAAGAAGCACTACGGCCGTTGGATGGACATCGTACGGTCATTGAAGCTAGAATCGTTTATATTGACTAAGTTGACAAAGCCCTTCGTACGCTCCAACTTAGTAGGCCCACAGGTCAGCCTCCGAAACGGTGCGCCCCAGATGTCAGGGGGAGGAATCATTTTTTGGGCGGCCGAAGCTAAGAATATCCGAGATTGAAGAAGAAGCACGACATCCGTTGGATAGACATCCAACGGCCACTGCTGCTAGAACCATGTGTTGACTATAATAAGTTGACAAAGCCTTGCATACGCATCAACTTATTTTTTTAGGGAACGCGTCACTTAGTAGGCCCACAAGTGTGTGGCGGAGAACTTATAGCCCATTTGCGTTTTGTAAGAATGTACAGCCCATTTTTGAATTCTAATGGAATTTACAACAGCCCATTTACAGTTTGTTAAAAGTACAGCCCAGTTTCTAGCTAGGACAACGATTAATAATTTCAACCAACCGTTGAAGATAGAATTCAATAAAATTTCCCGCATTTTGATGGGATCCGAAATATTTTTATCCCAAAATTTCTAGTCAGATTAAATATAAATTTGTATTACGTAAAAATCCAACGAAACATTGCGCGCGCAACAATGAAAGTTTAAGATTTTCAAAATCCATAAATAATATTTTGTAAACTAATTTCGTGTTTGGTGCATTTTTTTATAGTTACTGCCCAGTTTTTATAATTACATCCCATTTATTATTTTTAAAGCCCATTTTCCTGTTAAGCCTAATGCTTCCCTCCTAGGAAAGATTTGCAGCCCAGCCGGGTGGAGAATAACAAGTTGACCTTGCCTGGGTATTCCTCAAAAAGACGTATAGCTGGGCTAGCCATTTTCAGCTTGAAAAAATTAGTATCTGGGCTGGATATCTGGCCTGGGCTAGACGGGCCACAGCCCGCCCAGTTAATACCCTGCTCTCCTCTAAACAACAACGAAATCATCGCCAAGAAAAACTCTGCAGTGCTCACGCCTCAAAAACACAAATACTGCTCGAGCTGCTTGGTCCCAGCTGTCGGCCGCACCTTGTGCAATTCTCTCGTTTATATTGACTACATGGGTTGACACTGGTGTGGGACCGTGATGTCAGGAAACCAGGAGAAAGCAAAAAAATATAGTGTGTGAAGTACTTCCGATATTTTACTAGTCGAAATCGACCAACCAAGCGCCTTCGCCCGAGACCATCTGCTTTAATTTACAAGCGTCAGTTTTACAAGCGGTTTTGGTTGGAAAACGATGATCCAATCACGGCCTAATATCATGAGTTGGTCGGAAGATCATACGGTTTCACGTCTAACCTACCCGACTTGTTGTATAGGCTATGAATGAAACATCAGACGATGAACTTCTTAAGCACGGAAACAACAGAAGAGGATGATCTTCTTACAAGCAAATCACTGGCATTAGATCGACATGCAAAACAATACGAAGCATTATTCTTAGGAGGCACGGTGAACAGCTCATGATGCCGCATGCCACAACATTCCAAGCTCAACTTTGCAATCAAACACAAGGCCTGGCACTACATAGACAATATTCAGAACAAACTCTTAACACAGGAATATCTCAGCAGAGTAACTATTTACTTCTAAACTGAACACAGGAATAGGAAAAAACACTCGACGCTGCTCACAGCAAGGGCGTCCCACTCAAAAATATCAAATGCATGTCTTCTGGCTAACATCAATGAGCAAATTTTGACAAGGTTTTCCAATTCCAATATATTAAACTAACGTCTTCTTGCTAACATCAATGATTAAACTTTGACAAGCTTTTCCCATTCAAAATATGTAATGCCTATGATCGTGGAGTCCTGTCGTAGCTTCTTGTACTTGTTTGGGCACTTTTTGCCTAGGGCACTCCACGTGTTGTTAAATTGCCATTGGTCTCTGTAGACTAGTCATGTCACCGGTGTCTAATAATACTCTGTAAAGCTTCTCGGTCATTCCTTCTATAATGTAGCGCAAACAGTGACTGCTTCTTTCTGCAAAGTGGAACGACCAACTGGACCCAGTAATGCAGCAGTTTGCCTTGGACACATTGGTTCCTTTTGTGCAGTTCAACTAAAATCGAAGTCGGAATAAAACCGAGCTTTAATTTTGATATCCCTGTAAGCAACAATAGGTATAAGGGAAACAATTACTGAGAAATAACGGTTGATGACTTGTACTCCCAGAAGAAAAGCATCTACTGATCTACTTTGTCTTAATGGGAAACAAAGCAGGAGACTAGCAATTCTCCATCAGTGTGATTCATTCATATTCACTGAGACATTATCTTAACAATGCCTTGTTTCAACATGTATAAAGAACGACAAAGCAGAAAAGTACCATTCCTAAAACAATGCAACTGATTCATTTTAACAGAGACATTATCTTAACAATACCTTGGTTAAACATGTAGAAAGAACTACAAAGCAGGATAGTACCATTCCTAACAAGTGTTGCAGTTTTGAACTAAGATTCAGTAGTTAATTAATTATGAGAGTGGCATTGCTTAATTTTACCAGCGGCATTAGATTAACGAAAAGCATAAACAGTTCCAGGGGAGAGTGGGCACAACAATAGTATGTGCTTCCATCTACTTATAAAGGGGGTGATGCAGAGTTTGTTGTAACAAAGCAACAAGCATCATGCCCATTTTTGTTCACTACTTAATGGGAAAAGACAGCAATATAATAGCTTCAATTCAACATTTATTTAAAACAGTACCAATACAAGTAGCACAATATCTCAAAGCACACTGCACAATCATGTGGATGAAGGCCTGTACTGACCTTTCATGAGACGGACAAGATAAAATATGAATCTGCCAACACGAATAGGAAATCCAATCTCGTTTTGTGCGGTTGCACTGAGAACAAGCAAAGTGTTTCGCGTAGCGAAGCAAAATGTCGCAATAGCAACAAGTTGAATAGATATCCCTGTTTAAACAGAGGCAAAAAAGGAATCAATTACTGGCTAATAAAGGAGGATGAAACATGCGGCCACAAAAATGGTAATCCCGCCAATCCCTAACAAGTGTTGAAGTTTTGAAATAAGATTCAGTAGTTAATTCTGAGAGTGGCATCAATTACTGGCTTATAAAGGGGGTGATGCTGAATTTTTTGTAACAAAGCAACAAGCATCATGTCTGGGTTGGTCCCATTTTTGTTCACTACTTAATGGGAAAAGACAGCAATACAATAGCTTCAATTCAACATTTATTTAAAACAGTACCAAAACAAGCAGCACAACATCTCAAAGCACACTGCACATCATGTGGTTGAGACTAAGATTTGAAACAACTCGCCACGAAGACTGGAAACAAATCTCGATCTCCTTTTGTGCAATTCCACCAAAATTAAGCAAAGTCACCGGTGTGACATTCAAGTTGAACCGCACAAAACACTCTTAAAACATAAGTGTTTCGAGTAGCGAAGCAAAATGTCGCAATAGCAACAAGTAGAATCGATAGCCCTGTTTTAACAGAGGCAAAAAAGAAAACAATTACTTGCCGATAAAGGAGGATGAAACAAACGGTGACAGAAAGAAGCATCTAACTTATCTTGGATGGAAAACAAAGTAGGACAGTAGCATTTCTAAAACGGTTGCATTGATTCATATTAACATAGACATTTTCTTGAAACAACATTCATTAAAAAATGTAATTTACTTTTAACAGTGGCATTGCTTCAATTTTCTGGCGGCATTCTTAGATTAACAACAGCAAAATAGCTGTATGGGACATGCCAGCACCATGTGCATCCACACGTATAAATGGGTGATGCAGAGTATGTAGCCAAGCAGCATATATGCGCTGGTCCCATATTTGTTCTCTTTGAACCTTCTTCCTATGTGAGGGCAGCAAATCTAGTCCTGCACAAACTACCCGACCCCCCAGTTTCTTTCCCTTTTCAACAAAGAGATCGGTTCCTTACAGATGTGTGTACTGGGTTACCCCCTTTTTCCCTTTTCGACCTACAAAGCGGCTGGATAGCCAGTCTATACTACTTTCCGCCCCTCCTTTCCTCATTGAACCACGTCCTAGATTCTTGCTCCAGCCCACCGCACCCTTCTTTCCTCTTTGAACAAGACCTAGATTTGACTACAGATCGAAAAAGATCCACATGCAGCTAGAGCAACGACGGTTTCAAAGAAACGTATACCTTAGGGTCGTCGGGATGTGGCAAGGCGTGCGGCGGGAGGCCGGATCTGCTCACACTACGTACGGCAGAGAGGAAGAAGGGGTCGGTGGCCCTCCCGCACAGGCGCTGGGTGAAAGAGAACAGCGCAGCCGGCAGTGGATTGCCTCCCTCGCTGAAGGCGATAGAGTGAACGCTGCACCTCCTCCCCTTCCCGGTGTGACGGGATACGGACGCCTCCTTCACCAGCTGTGAGGGGGGAGAGAGAGACAAGAGGCCAACGCAGTCTTGTTTAGATCTTGTGAAGAGAGGGTGAGAGACTGTGAATATAGCAAACCCTAGCAAATGAACGCTGAGCCTCCAGCGTGTAACATAACATAGTTATGTCACATCTAAGTTGATGTCCACTCTGTTTGTGGTCTATTTTTTTCCTAGTTTTTTTTTGTTTCTTGTTGCTACATTATATACTTGTGGGAGCTTAGATGTGATATCCTTAAATAACATCTAGATGTGAATTAGACAAACTGATTTTCTAACGTACCAAGAAAGAAAACTCGATCAAAAACACGCCCCCGCCTCCAGGTCGCGAGAGTCGTCGTGCACACACACATAGACATAGACATGCATATCCGTGTTTACGCAAAATTCCATTTCCATCTCCATCTCCAATCATATTTGTCCAACTGGCACATTATTTACGTTGTTAATTATATACGCAGCAATATTAACGTACAACATCTCTTGTTTGCGCATGTCCGGACCGCTGCCACGGCCGGTCCTGACCAACCCGAACCCTCTTCATCACCTGTGCGTGCTTCCCGCCCGAAACGGTCAGTGCCGCATTCATGCCCGGCCAGAGCGGACGCGACCTCTCACTGGCGCCGGCATTGAAGCGGTCCGCCGGCCGAGAGAGCTTCCGGGTGCACGCGGCTGCTCCGTATTCAAAGGTCGCAATAGCCGGCTACAACATGCATGTAAAAAGTTCTTGGGAGTCCGTGCTACAGCTAGCTGTCCTCCCCGAACTCGTCAATCTCTTACAGTAGTGCTAGTACTCCATGGCGCGATCCATCGACAAGCAGGCGAGAAAGTTATCGTATACTCGGTTTGCGGTGAGTGGCATGCCGAGCGACCGTGTGGGTCGAGCCGTGGAGGAGGGTGAGACACGAACACGACAGACGTGATTTAAATGTTGGTTTTGCTCGATGGCGCGATCCAACGAAACGAAACATTGGTTTCTCTCCGTTTCCATTTTTTCTCCGGAAAAACGGAAACTTTCCACTCCATTTTCATTCCTATTCCAAGGTTGCCCCGTTACAACATTCCATCAAATACAAAGGAGAACTAACACGCATGCTGATGCATCTCAATGATTCACAGATCATAGCCAATATTTACTTCACAACTAAAGAAAAAAGTTGTGAGAGCGTGTATGAAAGAAAAACTACTGATGGGGTCACTACGACTTAAACCCTAAACCCTAAACATCATTTAATTTCCTGGCCAGGTAGAACCTATCGAAGGAAACACGGCTGGCACCCTCGGATCATACGATGCTTTTGTGCAGTTCCACTAAAATTGACCTGAGCATCCCTGATGGCAAAGATATTGAAGAAGTGTGATTAGAATAATAGTACTGGCACTAGTTCATGAGACATAAACTCATCACAAGTAGAAGCCGGTAGAAGTAGAGAAAGATCGACATGGAGATGGAGCTACGACAGTGGAGCAAGCCGGCTCCAAAAGGAAGATGGACTACCTGGGACGTCGGGTTGTAGCTAGAAGGGCGGTTGGGACGCGGCATCGGCCCATACCGCGGTGACCCCCGATTGGGACGCACCGACTGTGGGTTTTCTCCCTCGTCGATGTCGACCGCGTCTACGCAGAACATTGTTCCCTTCCCCCAGCTGCGGGATCAGGCCCGTCGTTCTATGCTTGTGAAGAGAGCAACCTAAGCAACCAGGCTTGTAGCTTAGTCTCCTGCTAGTGTATATATAGTGGTTTTATTTTTCTCTCCATATCAACCATTTTATATTGCGTACGTGTCATTCAAGAGTGAAATGATGGTTGCTTCTTCCGACTAACTTACTGTGTGATTTGACTGCTCCTTAGTGGCCCCTACACGTACTCCCCCTACGTGTATGCAACAGTCACACGTACACATGGACGCAAAAACGCGCGCGACGCCCTAATGCATGCATGTCTGAGCACACGACGGAAAACACACGGTCACGCTCAAGTGCTCAACCTACACGTGCATGCACACACATACTCAGTCAGGGTGAGCTAGTGACCGTATAAACACTAGAAAATATATATATTGAGCGCAATGAGTGTATTATGAAGTCCACTGACCGTATTTTTACAAATATACAGTGACAAATAGTGTATTTATCTCGTTTGAAATTAAGCCATATTAACCGGAGAGGAGGCAGTACGGACTAGCATTACTTTGTTGTGTCCCGTCAACTTGCCGAACGAGGAGAAGGTTGTAGGACGGGAGAAGCTTGCGCGCGGTGGCTCGCAGGACAAGGAGAAACTTTTGACTAATGCAAACTCTCCCTCGCTCAGGCGGTGGACGTGCAACAGTTAATTCGGTGTCAGATTTCCAGAAGCATGCACTATACTACTAGTGCTATTATTGTTCGACTTCCCGAATAGGCGAACAGCCAAGCGCAAAGTTTACTAGTACTACTACTATAGTCTATAAAGGTACGTACTATACTAGTACTAGGAACCGGATGGAGGAGCGTCTGCACTCTTATTATAATTTTAAAATGTGATAAAGCAATCTTCAACACATTTGGTTCTCTTCGAGGGTTCTCGCATGTGATAATGGAAGTTGATTGCATGGAACACTCGCCACAATTCTCGCTTAATTCTGGCTCATATCCTGTTACAAATAGTAGCGCTCGGTAATATTTCCTCTTTTTTTGTTATTCATCATGTAAACAGGTCAGCAAACCTTGCGGCGCATTTTCGTGCGAACCGTGCTTGCTGCACTTTGAATGTGGCCAAGAGCTAGCTTGATGAAACACCTCGCTTCCAACTTCTTTTTTTGTGGGGTACCTCGCTTCCTAGTGACCAGTGTCTTGGCTGATCGTCCTAAGAATGCTTATATATGAATAAAGCTCTCTCATTTACCCGCAAAAAAGATTAAGCCATATTAACCGGAAAGGAGGGAGTATGGACTAGCACTACTTTTTGCTGTGTCCCGTCAACTCGCAGAATGAGGAGAAGCTTGCAGGACAAGGTGAAGCTCGCTTACGCCTTTTGACTAATGCAACCTACCCTCGGTGGACATGCATCAGTCCATTCGGTGTCAGATTGTCAGAGGCATACACTGTAGTACCCAACATGCAGAGTACCATCATTGTTCGACTTCACGAAGAGGCGAAGAGCCAAGCGCAGTAGTACAAGTAGTACTACCACTAGAACCGCATGGTGGAGCGTCTGTACTCTTATTTTTTATCTCTGATAAAGTACACGTTTATTCCGGAGAAGGGCGGAAAACGGCAGCCCAACATGTAATGAATGATATCGATCAACCAACCATGCTCGAATATATCTTGGCCTCCGTGCGAGCCCGTCTGTGTGTTCTAGCTCCTCGTCTCTCTCAAGGAACGGCGGGTTGGCTCTTTGCCGTCAATTGAGTTCGGTTTGCTCACACTCCTGTCCCACATGTCAGTGATATGCCAAGAGGAGGTGCGTTGACCGACTGGCCATACGCGTACTTGGTTTTGCACCTTCAGACTACTCCTCCCTCCGTCACAGTTTACAGGGCGCACTTCATTATGATGCATTTCTCTCAATGCATTTCCACCACCAGAGAAACTTTAGACGCGTTTGGTTTAATGCTCAATCAATTAGGGCGTGGTAACCGCAATCAAGTCCACAATTTTCTCTCCATGTACTGTACTACTACGGAGTGGAGTAAGTGCATGCATGTGTGTACCCGGGGTGGAAGCACGGCATGCATGTGTGTAAGCATTATTCCCTCTAGTAATAGATGCCGTGCTATAACTACCATTGCTATTTTTCAGGCCGATCGCTAGTCGCCTTGGTCCCATAGATTTTTTTTCTTTTTTCTGAAGCACGTTGTATAAACAGTGACGGATGGAGTAGTATGAACGGATTCAAAGAAGAGCATATTGATGGTTGCTTCTTCAGAGCAACTTACAGTGGGAAAGGTGGGGCTTATGATTTGACTTCTCATTATTCACTATTAATGCGGCGCAACGACCGGGCTGAGTCTCCCATGCGGTTCTGCACCACCCCCTCGGTTCTTAAATATACTCCGGAGTATTTGTCTTTCTAGAGATTTCAACGAGTGACTACTCAAATATTTGTCTTTTTAGAGATTTCAAATGGACTGGCACATACGGATGTATATAGACATATTTTAGAGTGTAGATTCACTCATTTTGCTCCGTATGTAGTCACTTGTTGAAATCTCTAGAAAGACGAATAGAATATTTAGGAACGGAGGGAGTACACATACGAAGCAAAATGAGTGAATCTACACTCTAAAATATGCCCGTTTGAAATTTGTAAAAAGACAAATATTTAGGAACGAAGGAGTATAATTTTGTGCATGACACATGGACCCGGATGATGAAGAGGCTTCTGGCAATGCTATCAAGCTTCCATCATTTGTTTACATAATTGACGTACTATACAAATAATTTTCCAGCGACATGAAATTGTACAATGGTGTGAGCTTTCAGCTTTTGTTTCGCGTGTCTTGCCATCGATGCTCTTTCGGAAACAATAAAAAACTAACTTCCTTCCTAATGCATGTCAATTATTAGCAGGTCAGAGCTAATAATTACATCACAACTGAAGACAGAGTTGTGAGAAGGTGTTAAATTAAAATTGATCCATGCTTTCATTGGCAGCAACGTCCCCCCAGCTCTGTCTAAATCAACAAGGCATGTTGGGAAAAAAGTAGCTGTCTGGAGCATGCAACATTCCGATCATTTTGTGCAGTTCCACTAAAATAGAGCTGATCGTCCCTGTTCCAAAGATATTAAGTGTGATTACGATAATAGAGGACTGCTGATGAAACAATAAACACACAAATAGAAGCCGGTCACCTTTGCAGTCTCTCTTAAGACTAACTAGTTGGAGAAGATTAGGCTCGGAGTTGGATGAGGAGGATAGTGCAAAACCAATCTCCCTTTGTGCAGTCGCACTTAAATGTAGAGACGTTGCCCGTGTGACATTTTAGTACAACTGCACAAAACACTCTTAAGAAAAAAGTGATTTGTGCAGTTCACCAAAAGTTCGCAATAGCAACGAGTACAAAGGAAACAATTACTGGCCAATAACAGTTGATGACACATGCGACGACAAAAAAGAAGCATATTCCTTGTCCTAAGGGAAGATAACAACATGGTTGTGTTTGTCTAAAACGGTGTGAGGACGAGAATGCAATATGGAAAGTACGCCGGACGAGCTATGTTTTGGGCAAAGAACTATGGAAGATCCACATGCAGCGACGTGGGAAGACGGGCAGTGGAGCAAGGCCGGAGGGGATACCTGGAGGTCATCGGGATGTA
Organism: Triticum aestivum; assembly: GCF_018294505.1. NCBI lineage: Eukaryota > Viridiplantae > Streptophyta > Magnoliopsida > Poales > Poaceae > Triticum > Triticum aestivum. The sequence continues at coordinate 84,828,432 of NC_057808.1, forward strand.
ACTAGGTGAGCGACGGCGGGCGAAATCTGCGAGCAGGTGGCGTAGGCCCTGCCGCACCGGAGCTTGGTCAGAGAGAATGGCGTGTACCACAGATCGGGACGTGCTGCCTCGGCGCCGTCAAACGGAGAAACGATGCACTTCCTCCCTTTCCCCCGATGGACGGGATGCGGCCGGATCAGTGACCAACGATGAGAGAGAGAGAGGCCACCGCACTCCCTTTCCCCCGGCGGACGGGATGCGGCCGGATAAGTGACCAACGGTGAGAGAGAGAGAGGCCACCACAGCCTTGTGTGAGATACTCTCAAGAGCGACAAACCAGGCAGGCAGGCTTCATTGTATATAGTGAGCGGACTACCTTTTTCTCCATAAAAATCGTTTTATATTTTGTGTACGTGCCATTGAGCGCTATAACTTTATTTAAAAATAACGCGACAACGCGTCAAGTCGAACTTTGTTTCGTGCACGCGTGGTACACGACCACATTAGGTAAACAACCGCTACAGTCGTTCAAATTAGCATGTGGGCTGCCATTTCGTAAAGAAATGAGCTCCACCGTGTACCCGCGCGGGTGTGGCTGGGCACGAAGCGTGAGTACATGCACGGTGCACCTATTCTCTTCTTGTATACGTACACCACCTACGTGGGGTTGTGTGAGAGAGATACAAACCTAGAGAGATATAGTGTGTGGGTTCTTGAGAGTTTTTTTGGGGGTTCAATCAAAAAATGTAACATATGCAATGTGTGTGAAATAGAGTCCTGGATATAACATATATATAGAGGGGGCGATCCACGAGAAGAGAGTGGAGGTATCATCGGCTTGAGGTGTCCATAGAATCGAAGAGAGGGATGATGTGTGTGTGTGTGTGTGTGTGTGCGCGCGATCGATAAAGAGTGCCATCGAATTTGTGTGTGCCCACGTCAAAGATATAGAGTGGCTGGCCTACTGGAACGTGAGATGGGACATGTGCAGTTTGTCTCTGTGGCATGGATACCTACCTGCAGCGCTCGACTATCGGTGTGTGGTGGGGGAAGAGGGAGGCCCAATTAACTATAGAGGTACAATGGCTGGTATATGTGTGGAGGAGGAGAGAGGCCTACCTCATGTATTAAGGAGACCGATCTACCTCACGTATTAAGGGAGATCGATCGGCATCCATGCATATGTGCAGGAGAGGAATAAGGTTGGGAGAGAGACAGAGCTAGAGTGTTGGAGGGGGTGGTACTGGAGTTGCTTCTAACAAATGGTGGGATAGGCTTGCTAGACAAACGGAGGGCACGCCCGCAATATCAATAAGAGAGGAGATGGCTGCTTGTTGTCTGTGCACGTGCGTGTGAGAGACGGGTCAGGAGGCATGCACGAATGATGAGGGGGACGATGTGGCTGTGGTAAGCAGACGTAACTACATAGGAAGATCAATCGCCCTTTGTTAGAGAAAGGAGAGACATAACTTGTGACGTACGTCGACCGATAGGGGGGTAGTTAAAGTCGATCTAGGTATATGTTGGGAGATCGATCGGTATACATGCATGTGTGTGTTAGAAGAAAATGGGGCATGAGGAGAAGGATAGAGAGAGGGATGCATGTAGGAGGTGGTACGAGAGGCATACTATATCGAGGGGGAGGAGTGTGCGAGTACGAGAACGATGAAAAGAGTGGTGGGAGTGAGGCATGGACGGTGACAAGAGAAGAGGGGAAGCTTGTGTTTGTGCTAGGCACACCTGGCTAGAGAGGCATATCGATCGATGTGTGTCGTAAAGAAGGAGCTGGGGGCCTACACACACCGTGGGTGAACGACGCATGTGTGAATATATATAACGGTGATACACATGGTGTGGTTATGAACATGTTATACTACATTTAATATATTTTATCTCTACCCTTATAAAAAACGGAGTTGTTGATGATGGTGTGCCTGCCATCCTGCATTATAGGCCGTCCGATTTATATCTGGCGGATAGCAAGGAAACTATGATGGTTGAAGTTGTCAACAATCATGATTGTAGATTCTTATTGAAATAGAGAAACGAATTCAAATTTAGTTCGAATTGCAGCGGTAGTGTAGACATTTGGAATGCACTAAAATGTTGGTATGAGTAGGTTACATGCATTATAAAGCAAGCGAAAAAATTTAATCGGACATAACATGGATTCAGACTCCCTCCTTCCATCTATATAGGGCGTAATGAGATTTTTAAGACCGCCTTTGACTATTGACAAGATTAATAGTACATGAGATGCACAATGTGAAAATTATATCATTGAAAGAACCTTTCACAGACGAATTTAACGGTGTGCTTTGTGTAAGTTGCATGTCATATATCATTGCTCTAATATTTGGTCAAAGTTAGCATCCAAAAACGCATTAGGCTCTATATAGATGGAAGGAGGGAGTAGCTTTGAATAGCATCTGTATAGTAAAACGGGGCAAGACTCTCTCTTTGTGTGGTGTGAATAGTTTTATTTTTTTCGTTTTCTTTTTGGTTGAGGGAAGTGCGAATTGATTTGGTACGTACAAGTACAATATTACTACACGTTAGGCTTGTCCCTAAAATTCAACCCGCGTCTTGTTATATCCCGAAAATTCAGATATCGTGCTCCCAAAACTGGCGCCTTCACAACCCGCGCCTTGCTATCCCGAAATTACAACGCGCGCGAAAACTCCCTTCAGCTGCCAAATCCCGACACGCGAAATCCCCCTTCTAACCCTGAGCCGAAAGGGCCGCTACTTCAAATCTGTGGGGGGTACTTTTGTAACACACCCTACATTTTGGAGAAGCACGTCCCTAAGTCATGCTTCACCCCCTCCCATCGCCCCCCTTTTGCCATTCGAAATCCCAGGCCGCCATAACCTCTCCGCTCCAGCCGCGAAACCCCACCCTCCTCCGTCCGCCACGTCACCGCTGCCCAGCCGGAGCCTCTTCCCCGACGACGTCGTCCACCGCAACAGCTCGATGTCCCTCGTCCACCTCCCCGGATGAGGATCCTTCATCCATCTCGCCGTCCCGCCGGTTCAGCCGCCCCGTCCTCCACCTCCAAGGAGCTGCTCCGACGATCGCCTCGTCTATCGCGGCTGCTCCATCCCCACAGCGCCGCCTTAACCTGCTCCACCGGAACCGCAGCATCCTCACCGACTCCTCGGACGAAGCCGAGGCCTACTCGGCGCCACCAAAGAGGTTGTACACTCATCGCATCGCACCTTCTCTTTAACTCGACCTCCCGGCGCCGACGGTGCTCCATCCCGCACCCCCATGGAGCGGCTACCTTGAAGCCGGCGCCGCGGGCGACATCTCCACGGCGGCTCTCCCCTAGTGCGAGGCCCCTTCGGCGGCGGCATCCATACCAGCCCGATCTGCTGTTGCAGTTAGAAAATAGGGTTTAGGGTTTTCCGTGGGGCAAAGCCTCTCCACGTCTTTCTATATATACAACAATCAGCATACAATTACATACGTACAGGGTACGTGTACATGACACGCTAGACCTATTTTAACACTCCCCCTCAATCTGAACTTCTACTCTGTACAAGGTTTAGATTGGTACTAAAACGGTCTAGCATCTGTCTGGTGGCTGGTTTAGTAAACACATCAGCCAGCTGATCGTTAGAAGAAATGAATCTGACCTCAAGAGCTCCAAAAGCAACACGCTCACGCACAAAGTGAAAATCAATCTCGATGTGCTAGGTATGCATGCAAAACTGGGTTGGCAGTCAGATATGTGGCCCCTGAGTTATCACACCAGAGAACCGGAACACGCTGCTGAGACACTCCAAGCTCTTTGAGTAGTGACTCTACCCAGATGGCTTCAGCAGCTCCATTCGCCACGGCTTTGTACTCGGCCTCTGTGCTCGACCTTGACACTGTTGGTTGTTTCTTCGAACTCCAGGAAATGAGGTTCGGTCCAACGAATATGGCGAAACCTCCAGTTGATCAACGATCATCCGGACAACCTGCCCAATCTGCATCAGTGAAGATACTAATGCTAGTAGAGACAGCCTTTCGAAATTTCAGCCCTGTGTGCAACGTTCCTTTCACATAGCGTAAAATCCGCTTAACAGCTTCCCAATGAGCATCAGTGGGCTGTGAGAGAAACTGGCACACCTTGTTCACTGCAAATGAAATATCCGGGCGGGTGATTGTTAAATACTGCAGTCCACCAACAACACTGCAATACCGGAAAGAATCATCGGTACTGAGAGGCCGTCCAGACACTCGTGCAAGCAGCTCGGAAGTAGACAGCGGTGTGGAATTAGGCTTACAATTCCCCATGCTCACATGGTGTAAAAGATCCAAGGCATACTTCCGTTGAGTCAATGTCATCCCCCCTGAGTTGTAGGACGCTTCCAGACCAAGAAAATACTCCAACGGCCCAAGGTCCTTGATAGGAAAACTGGCAGCGGGGGCATGAACAAGACCATCAACCGCATGTGGAGAAGATCCGGCAATGACAATGTCATCCACATAGACAAGCATATAGATCTGAACATCACGATAGCGGAAGAAAAACAGAGACGTATCTGCTTTGGAGGAGGCAAAACCCAAAGCGAGAAGACGAGCACTGAGCCGAGCGTACCATGCACGCGGGGACTGCTTGAGTCCATAGAGGGCATGCTGAAGCTTGCACACATGCGAGGGAAAACAAGCATCCTCGAAACCAGGTGGCTGCTGCATATAGACATCCTCGGAGAGATACCCATGAAGGAAAGCATTGCTGACATCAATCTGCCGAAGACTCCAACCGTGAGAAACAGCCAAGGCAAGAACCAAATGAACGGTGGCAGGCTTGACAACCGGACTGAAGGTATCACCATAGTCAATGCCAAGCTGCTGTGTGAAACCACGGGCAACCAGACGAGCTTTGTACTTATCAACAGAGCCATCCGGACGGTGCTTGGTCTTGAAGATCCATTTGCTCCCAACAACATTGACACCGCGCGGCCAAGGCACAAGAACCCAAGTCTTGTTGTGATGCAGAGCAGTGAGCTCATCAATCATCGCGGTACGCCAGACAGTCTCACGGAGAGCATCACGATGAGAGACAGGCACCGCAAGAAACGCACGGCGACGAGGATCATAGCGGATAGTCCCGTCGGTAGGAACAAGATCACGGCGAGTATGATCGCGGGTGCGGGTAACCATGGTGTGTGCAGGAACAGCTGGGGGCGTCGCGGTCGAGGGAGCTGGACTCCCCTCGACAGAGGGCGACGCGAGCTGCGGTGGCGATGGCAGAGCAGCATCCTCGAGCACCGGGGCGGGGGACACCGCGTCACCGCGCGGCAAGGAGGCCGCGGAGGGGCCGGGCGAATCGGCCGGGTCCGTGGACGGGCCGGTTGAGCCGGGCGAGGTGGTAGCCAATGGACCAGCCAGGCCGGGCGAGGCGACGACCAAGCCGGGCGACGCGGGAGCCGAGCGGGGAGACGTGCATGTCCCATGCACGTCGATCGCCAAGGAGGGCTGCGCGACGGCCACGTGGGGGCGGCGGGCAGAGGGAGTGCATGCGCCATGCACGTTGAGTGCCGGAGAGGGCGAAGCCGAAGAATCCTGCATAGAAGCAATAGGGCCTGGGACAGGCGTGTCAGTAGACAAATAGGACAAGTCGTATTTGCGCGTGGTCACCCGTAGCCGGTTCAGTGGGAGGAAAAGAGAGAACATCAGCCAAAGATGAGACATCGACAGTGACCCCAGGAGTGGCATAGGGAAAAACAGACTCGTCGAAAACAACATCACGGGAGATGTAGATACGTCTCGTGGAACGATCAAGACACTCACCACCCCCTCCGCGCTCGTCCCGATCGCTCCCGTCATCGCCCCACCCACCGCGACGGCTCCCACCCCCGTCCTTCCGCCCATCGCGGTCTCGCTTGACCGCAGCAACTTCAGCAGCAGCAGTCCGAGCACGAGGATTGGCAGTCCTCCGCCAAAGCTGCGTCTCGGCCGGTCTACAACAACACTTCCGGCCGAGCCTCCGATTCTGACCGCCCGAGCGGCGGCCGCCCCTTCGCTGGTTCCCTCCCGCCCAGCTCGGGCGGCTATGGCAACAGCCAGGGCAACCCCTCTGGTCGTAACAACAACAATGGCGGCAATAGCCGCAATGGAGGAGGAAACGGAGGTGGCAACGGGGGTGGTCGCAACCGCCGCAGGCGTCCCCAGTGCCAGATATGCAAGAATTGGGGTCATGAGGCCGGCGACTGTCGCAGCCGCTATGATCATGACCACCGCGCCGCCAACTCCACGTCCACATCCTCCTCCCATGAGCCGCCGCACTGGATTCTGGACACCGGTGCAACGGACCACCTGACGAATGATCTTGATCGTCTGCACTTCCACGAGCGCTACGGCGGGAAGGATCAAGTGCAAGTGGCAAACGGTGCAGGTTTTTCTATTTCGCATATTGGTCATTCCACTATACCCGGTTCATCCCTTCGTTTACGCAATATTCTTCGTCTACCACACATTCATCAACATCTTCTCTCCGTTTATCATCTTGTCCTTGATAATGATGTTTTTGTGGAATTTCACTGTTTCTTTTTCCTTGTCAAGGACACGGCCACGAAGAAAATCCTTCTTCACGGTAGATGTCATGGTGGACTCTACCCCATCCCGTTCGGTCGCGCGTCATCATCCTCCACCCGCCAAGCGTCCCTTAGCGTCAAGACCACCCCGTCCCAGTGGCACCAGTGTCTCGGTCATCCCGCGAATAATATTGTTCACAACATTGTTAGGAATAATGATTTAGTGTGTTCTTCTGAACGTCAGACTTCCGTGTGTGATGCTTGTCAGCATGATAAAAGTCGACAATTGCCTTATCATTTATCACATCATGTTTCCACTATGCCTCTTGAGTTAATTCATTCTGATGTTTGGGGGCCAGCTATTGCTTCTTCCGGAGGTTATAAATATTATGTGAGCTTTGTTGACGATTACTCTCGCTTCTCTTGGATTTATCTCCTTAAGCATAAGTCTGACGTTGAGCAAGTATTCTATGCCTTTCAGGCTCATGTTGAGCGTCTTCTCCACACTAAAATCATAGTTGTTCAGTCCGACTCGGGTGGTGAGCGTGAGCGCAGAGGAGGGGGTCATCGTGGGTGCCGGCGCGGTGGACATCGTGGCGGCCGTGAGGAAACTGCGGCGGCGGCGACGGGAGGAGAGGCGGCGGCGGCTAGGGTAGGCTCTGATACCAAGTTAGAAAATAGGGTCTAGGGTTTTCCGTGGGGCAAAGCCTCTCCACGTCTTTCTATATATATAACAATCAGCATACAACTACATACGTACAGGGTACATGTACATGACACGCTAGACCTATTTTAACAGCTGCTGCTCCGGCTCTCGCTCGCTCGCTCGCGCTGCTGCTGCTTCTCCGGCTCTTGCTCGATCGCTCGCTCGCCCAGCTGCTGCTGCTGCTGCTCTCCTCCGATTAAGCCACACTTCAGTCGACTGAATCGACTTTTGGGTCAGTCGATTTTCAGGGGTTGGGGGGCTCGCCGGAGTTAAGGAAGAACCACCCGCAGCGGGGACGGGGGCTCGCCGGAGAGGTACCCCACTATCTATCTTAGGATTCAGGGTGGGGCGGGGGGGCTAGAGGGCTGGCCGGGGCGGCGGTGGCGAGTTGTTTCGGGCGGCGAGGCGGCGCTGGGGCCGGCGGTTCGGCCGGTGGTGGCTGGCGGCTCAGGGGCGTGCAGGTTGAAGATGAACTGCAGGCCCTCCCTAAACTACATGTCAAGTGCCTCTCTGCTACCATTGCGTTCAGTTTCTACAGTAGCATTCAGATTCCACAGTAAATTTCAGTTTCGACAGTTAAGTTCAGAGTCAACAGTTTTTACCTCATCTGTTGTAGTCAGGTGGTTTTTGGTGATGTTAATTTTACATCCATTTTACATCATCTATTGGAGATGCTATTAGAATCCCACTTGAGATTGACGATGTCTATCTTGTGCTGCTTCAGCCTTGACGTCTTACGGCTCACCGGAGCTGCTCCAATGACAGAACGATCCATCACAACAGAGCAGTGCCCTGGACGCCGTCTACAGATCTTCCTCCACACCTCCGATAGCCACCTCTGCCTCAACTGCTTCAGCGACCAACCCAATGATGCTGAGGTCGACACGGCTACGGCAAAGAGGTTGTACACTTGTTGCATCACTTATTACTATACATTCATGTCGATCCATTAGGGCTATTTTGGTTCAATGGAAAAATGTCGATCCACTGGTTGTTACCATCACTCTAAATTTCTGCATGCTCTCCTTACATAATCTCACCATATTTTTTTCGTATGCATGTCAGATATTGTACACAGTCATGCTGAACATGTAGAGAAAAAGAGAAGAGTTTTGCGCGGCAATACAATGTCATGCAGACATCGCTCCATGGTGGGTTCAATGGCAAACCCTCCCCACCCCTCTCCAGATTGTAATCCAGAGGAAGATATCTGTTCTGAGGTGGATTCAGACGCCGCTGACCACTCCTATTTACCCCCCAAGGTGTTTGCTCTACCTTGGCATGATGATGTTAGTCATATCATGCATATGTTGCCTTGCAGTGCCTACTTTTGACATCATATATGTCATCTGCTTAGTTTAGACATGTTCTCTAATGCCACATGTTTAGTTTCTATATCATATATGGGAATTATGCAGTCTCATGTCTTTTAGCCAGCCATAATATATGTGAAATGTGCAATGCCATCCTGTTTAACCAGGCATCATATATTTGAATGATATCTTGCCCATCCTTTTCTTCATTACATTTCCATTTGTCGACAATGTTTGTACATTAAACTACTCTTCCTGTGAATCAGCCATTTGGGTGGGAGATGGAAAAATCTGGAGTGAAAACAAGGCCTTCAGAGCAGACAGTGCTACCTGTCGAAGCAGATCTCTTGTTGGGTCCCGATAGCTCCTCAGAGATGGATTCAGAGACAGATGACCAGTTCTATTCCCCCACTGAGGTGTATGCTCTAACTTGGCACGGTTATACTGCTCATATCATGCATACGGTGTCTTGCATTGCATAGTTTAGACATCATATACACAATATTCAACACCATGTTCCTAGTTCAGACATCATATCGAATGCCCTCTGTTTAGCATATAAATCACATATGTGAATTAAATGATGCGATCCTAATTACTTAGATAACATGTAGGTGAATTATGTCATGCGATCCGGTTTAGTTATTCATCATATCTTTGAATTATGTTATGCTATGCTATCCAGTTTAGATAGACATCATATATGTGAAATTATGTCATGCTATCCGTTTTAGTTAAACAGTATACATGTCAACTATTTCATGCCCTCTTTTTTCCACACTATCTATTGCATCTGTCTCTCATACAATGTTTGTACATTCAACTATGTTTCATGTTTACCAGCCATTTGAATTGGAGCGGGTGATGCCAGTATCTAGCGGACTAAAAACACGGTCTTCAAATAAAACAGTGATACCTCTTGGTGGAGATAGCACCCCGGTTGTACATGCACAAGAACCAGCCCTACCACACATAACCCAAACTCTCGCAGATTGTACCCCTACTGCGATGGACAGAGAACCAGCTTCACCCAATCTAACCCCAACCCCAGCCGATAGTAACCCAGTTCCTGTTGACACAGCACCATCTCCACCACAGAGCTCCCAAACAAGAGCAGTTAGTAAGGCAGCTCCAGTGCCCAAAGGGCCAGTACTATCACGGCGAACCCCAACTCCACCAGTTAGTACGCCTATTCCTGTGGAGGAAGCACAACCAACTAGTCGTAGTTTAGCATCTATCGCATTTGATGTTGTTAAATCGTATGTGCGTATCTTCCCATCTTGGAAATATTATACTGAAGATGAAGGAAAATGCCAATTGCAGATGTTTGTCCAGGAGTTATGTGTAAGTAATGTTATTCATGGCAATTACTTTGCTTCGTCCCATACATCCTACCTCCATGATGGTTATAATACAGCAAATTTTCCCATTTTTCTCTATAGAGAAGAACCGATTTGGAAACTCAGGATGAGGTAACCTGTGCTAATACCTCTGCTATCTTCAAGAATGCTTGGTGGCAGTATCAGAATTACCTGAAGAAAACGTACTTCACCGGCAAAGAAACTCGTCAAATTCCCTTACGTTCTCGTGAGACACATTTACTGGACGATGACTGGGAAGGCCTTGTTCTGTACTGGTCCCGAACCAAGAATGTGGTAAGGTCTATGAGCTCATTTTCTATTTTTAAGTATTATATTCTTGCGTCTTACTGTACTCTGTTCATGTAGAACAAGTGCCTAAACCTGAAGAACAACTGTTCTAATTTAAGATTCCATTGCTATCATAGTTCAAAAAAGCGCTAGGCGTTAATTGTGCGTTTTGCCACCGCCTTGCGCTTTACTGACCAAAGCGCATGCTTATGCGCAGTTATGCACAGATTATGCGTAGTTATGCGCAATGCATTTTGCCAACGCCTAGAGCCTAGGCGCGCTTAAGCGCTCGCTTAGGCGCGCCTTTTTTAACTACGATTGCTTTGCTCTTGTATCACTGTATTTACTCATACAAACTTATTTTTAAATTGAAGGATCCAATCGAAACTCCAATGGCACAGCAGGTATGTTCACGCATGTTTCTTTAACAGGTTTGCTCTTATCAATAGCTCTGTTGATTTCAATTTCAATTGTGTATACAGTTGACTTTCGTAGCATGCACATTACTAGCATCACAACAGAGCCAATAGTGTTGTTGTACATGTAGACCCATGGTACCCATCTGAAATCTTGTTGTGCCGTGTAGTTTCCCACGCTTTGTATTCTTTCACTGCTGCTTTGTCTTGAACTGCTATGATTTGAACTGTGTCTCTATTTTGATTTGGCAAGACAATGCAGTGACCATAGGACATAGATATATGTTTGTTTGATGCTTTTATTATGTACTAGTACTTGGCAATAGAAGACTTGGTAGTTTAATCCTGTCCACCTTGCTAATGAATTGGTTCACCGAAATGAGTTTCATATACTAGTACATGCTAAACTTGTTATGTGTCTGCTTGTTTCTTCTTTTAGAATGCTGATAGAATATTGGGGAAAAGTGCCTTATTAAGCAATGGTAAAGGAAGTAATGCAGATAAGGTTCAGGATAGTGACACATCCTTGTTGGTCTCCAAAAAAGCTGACAAAACAACTAAGGAAGACTATCTTGAAGACAGTGAGACAACCCCAAAGTCATGTCTTGGTTTAGTGTTCGAGTTACTGGCCACTACCGCATGCACAAGCTATTCAAACTCACTGTCTGAATCAGTTCGGTTTCTTGAGTCTCAACTACAAGATGAAAGACATCGATCAGCTGTGCTGCGACAAGAAGCGGAAGGACTGCGGAAGTCCCTGGAGCATTCAGATGCATACTTTCTGGTGCAACTGCAAGCGTTGGAGGATTTTAGCGCCAAACAGGACAAAGCTAATCAGCTTGCTAAGCTTATTGCCAGCATGGTGGATACCCAGGATAACGTTTCTTGAGCTCTTCTGAAGTTGTTTCAGTTATGCTCTTGTTTTGTTGCCGCGTTTATTTGCACTGGTGGCCAATTTTGACGGCCAGTGTATGTAATGTGCTGCTTTGTTCCCTATATTTGCACTAGTGGTGAACTTTGGTGCCCAGTGGATGTAATATGTGTAATAGCGGTAATAGGCTAGCGTTAATTGCTTGCTTATTTATTTCCTTATTGTCTTGTTTAGTTGTTTGCTTGTAGTCACTGCAGTTCCTTTTCTGTTTTTTTCTAGTGGCCACAATAGCCTATTTTTGGTAACTAGGCCAAAATAATCATGGCAACACACGGACGGTTGTAACCATGGGCCTCCTACAGGCCGTATGATCCATTGGCCTTCGTCCGGCCGTAGGATCCATCAGCCTTCTATACGGGCCTTAGGGTCCATGGGCCTTCTACGGGCCGTAGGGTCCATGGGCCTTCTACGGGCCGTATGATCCATGGGCCTTCTACGGGCCGTAATATCCATGGGCCTCATACGGGCCGTAGGATCGATGGGCCTTCTACGGGGCGTATCATCATTTCGCCAATCATGGGCCGTACTATTCGTGGACCATAACGGGCCGTTAATAGGCCGTATTTGATAACTCTATGAAAACAGCCCAACGGTTTTTCTTTACATGAAAACGGCCCAACGTATTAACGGTCCGCAAACGGGCCGACTGTAACGACGGGCTGAATTTGGCCCACAAGCAGAAAATGACAGTAACGGGCCGTATGTAACCGAATGCTGCAAATGAGCCCAAGAATCAATGGGCCCTGAGAAGGCCGAAAGATAACTTGGGCTGGAAACAGCCCAATGGAATAACGGGCCGTTAATGGGTATAAAGTGATACACTGTTCATTACGGGCCAGTTTCACCACGGGCTGTTAATGGGCCAAGAGTTACAAAGGTCCTCATATGGGCCGAAAGAAGTCATGGGCCACACATGGGCCGGAAGTTAAAACGGGCTGAATCATATTGGACGGCCCAGATGACGCTACTGGGCCTAATTCGGATAGGACGTAATGGGCCCTGGGTTAGCGGGCTGTAAATGGGCTATATGCGAACAGGCCGTTAACAGGCTTTCCGTGGGCCGGCCCGCCACCTTTTGACCAAGTGAAACGGGTCGGCCTTTTCACAGGAATGGGCCTCTGTTGGGCCGTGCCACGTGTCGCCGTATCATAGGCGCCTTCGGTCCAATGAGCGGATGACATCTGTCCCAACGGTGAGCCGACACGTGTTTCCTCCAGCCAATGATGATTTTACACGTGGAAAATCCCCATTGGTCGGGGCTGTTAACGGGTTATCGGATCCAAAACCCGACCCGATAGCTTAACGGCGTTCCGTTACGGTGGATGCCACGTGTCGGTCACCCTTGACGAAAGCACTTCTGTGACGCGCGATTTATCGTCATGGAAGTAGACACTTTCGTGATGATAATTTTCGTAATGTCATGGAACACTTCTACGATAGCACAGGTATGACCATCTTGATTCCATCATAAAATCTTCATGGATGTACATGCATGACAAAAAACGCGACCTACTGTGACAAACACGTACCATCACGGAAGTGTATTTTTTTGTAGTGACTTGTGCGCGGGCAGTCGCAGCCACACGCCTACAGCTGCGCTTGGCGAGGCTGGAGAGGAAGCGAAGACACAAGACAACCAGAGCAACGCCAAGACAGAGGCGCGAGGAGCAAAGGGACAAGGTGGGCTTTCCCCCGGCAAGAGCCTTGCCGGGGCAGCCTACATAGCCCAGGCAAGAGTCTTGCCGGGGCAACTTGCCCCACACCAGCGAGGCCGCCACCCTTGAGCCCGAGAATTCTGACACCATCGACAACATTGGAACCAAGGACCGGGAGGCGCCAGCATAGTGGCATGCCGATCTTTGTGAAGACCAAGAACATACAAGACTAGATGAGAACCAGAAGACGGAGACCCCCGGCAAAACCCTTGCCGGGAACGTTCACAAGACCCCCGGCAAGACCCTTGCCGGGGACACCTGTGAGACCCCGGCAAGGCCCTTGCCGGGGACATCTGCGGGGCCGCAGCCAGGCCCGCACCTGCCAAGGCTCCATCGTCATTCCAACACAGCAGTCAACCCGCCAACAAGGCAGGCACCTGCGTGACGACGTGCAGCTTCCAGGCCAACTCAGCAAGCACCTGTGTGGTGGCATGCAGATCTTCGTGAAGACTCTGCCACCGCACCAACTCAGCAGCCAGCCAGCGTTGCACTGCACGCCTAGTTAGCCTGGACGCGCGTCGGAGCGAGGCGAAGCGGCGACGGACGGGACAAGCTTCCTTGCCGTCCACGATAAAGAGAGAGGGCACGTCGGCAGCGCATTAAATGCGTTTGTCCTACGGTGGCAGGGGATATACTTGTATAAAGTACAAACTTTCCACCTCCTGTGTGCCACTGTGGCGACCCCTTTTGGCTATAAAAGGAGGCCCAAGGCGGGGATTCGGACTTTTTGGACCCTGCATGCTTTGTAGCTAGTCCAAGAACACCAGAAAAACACAAACCAGCAGGAGTAGGGTATTACGCATCACTTGCGGCCCGAACCTGGATAAATTCCCCCGTGTTGATCTCCTAAACCCGCTCTTTCCACAGCCCCGCGTCCGCCAACCGTAGAAGGGATTCCCCGCGATCCCATAGGTGTCGTTTCCCCGACATCTTTGGCACGCCAGGTAGGGGGGTGCAAGCTGTGAAAATCTGGTTTTGGAGTCAACTCACCGACTCCTTCATCGCGACGGCTCGAGGGAAGAAGGCAACGTCGATCAGCCGCACTCTGGTGCCATCCGCAGCTGCAACAACCATCTACGTGGCCACGAAAAGCTAAGTCACGCAAAACCTTGAACAATTCCTTTTAATATAAGGTTATTCTCCTAAAAAGATCGTGTTCTTTGTATGGAAAACCTACACGCAATGGGACCCTTCCGCTATTGTCAACGCCCTTGTTCTGTTTCGAGTCCGCTCAATAGTTCGAGTGGCCGCGCTGAGAACGGCAAGGTGACCTGCCCACTATTAGCAACGCCCTTGTTCTGTTTCGAGTCCGCTCAACACTTCAAGCGGCCACGCTGAGGGCGGCAAGGTGGTTCGCCCGGCAGCAAGCGCCCCCCGGCTGGCTGCTAAGGATCCATCCTCAAAGCACTATAGCATGGGTTTTACGCGCTGGCAAACCTATCCTGCTAGGCGTAGGGTGTATACGTACAAAGAAAGATCAACACAGGAAGATAGCATGTTTCATCTTAAAAGTACTGCAGAGTTATATTACATCAATTGTTGCTGCGGTTCTAACTTAAGATAAAATCGCCTTGGTCATGAACTCACAGCGGCAGTGAGAAACGGGGTGCCTAGTCTCGGTGCTGGCCCTCCACCCTCCTGACTCCGTCGACGCGGCTGATGATGGGCTCGATTCGATCTTCGAGCGCCGCAAGGTCCACATCCTCCGGCAAGCTCTCCAACGCATCGGCGAAGTCGACGTTGGGCTTCCAGTACGCCATCTTGGTGAGGACCTTGGTCAGGGCGCCCCGGCAAAGCTTCTGGGCCTCATTGGCCAAAGAGGTCGCTCGGTTGGAACAGAGCTGCTCCAGGGCTTCAAGGACGCCCTCGAAGAACAAGGTCAGCCTGGCGTTGGGGCTCACGTTCACCTCCGAGGAGTACTTGAAGTTCGGCATGCCCATGGCGGACAGCTGCATGGTGAGCCTCCCTGCAACATCGACGAGGCGGCTGATCCAGAGGTTTACGCTTTTTGCGTAATCCTTGTGTTCAGCAGCATCATTGCTCCGCAGCTGCTTCTCGTCCTCCAGGGCCTTGTTCAGGGTCTCCTCACGAGCCCCGGCCTCCGAAAGCTTCCCCTCCAAGCTGTCCAGTTTCAGCTTAAGGTCATTGATGGAGTCGTTGGCCTCAGAGAGCAGCTTGGCCTTGTCGAAGACTGCGGCCTTGGCATCCGCCAAAGCGCGGTTGGCCGTGTCCCTCTCCTCCTTCAGCTCCGAGACCACCTTCTTTAGCCCGTCCTGCTCCAGCTCCAGCTTCTCCACTTCGCCGGCGTGAACCCGAGCCAGAGCATCGAGCGCATCCTTGTGCCTCTGCTCCAGCTCCTGGGTCCGCTGTGCGACGAGCTTCTCGACCTCCTCGTCCTTGCCGCGGAGTGTGGCGGCGAGCACCTCCTCACGAGCGGCAAGGTCCTCCTCCTGGGAGTTCAGCAGAGCCTGGTGCTATTGCTGGGCAGCCTCGTCTTGGGTGGCCTGCGCCTTCGCCGCCTCCTGGGCCTTCTCGACATCAGCCTGCTTTAGGATGAGCTCTCGCTTGCGCTCAGCCAGCTCGTCCTGAGCAGCCTTCAGTTCTTCCCAATCCCCGTGGAACCAGGCCTGCGTCTGAGCGATGCGCTCCTCAAGATCCGCCTCCGCCTTGTCCGCTGTTGCCATCCTAGATTTCGCCTTGTCCAGGCGGGTGCGGTGGAGTGCCTGGAGCTTCTGGAAGTTGACGCTCATGTCCCGGAGAAGCTGCTCCTCTTGGGAACCGCCACCGCCAGCACTCGGTTCATCAACAACCTGGAGCCCGGCGGTGGCGAGCGCCTCGTCGTCGAACACCTCCCCCTCGGCTGGCGCCCTACTGCTCGCCGTCCCTGGGAGGTGGACGAACAGGTCATCGCCCACCTTCAAGTACTTGCCCGGGGTAGGGGCTGCAGGGGAGGGAGGTTGGTCGTCAGCCATCTCCTCCCCGGCAGGCCCCTTGCCGGCCTCTTCGGCAGCAGCCTTGCCGGCCTCCCCGGCAGGCCCCTTGGCGGCCTCCTCAGCAGCGGTCTTGGTGGCCTCCTCAGCAGCAATCTTGTCAGCATTGGCCTCGGCGTCCTTGGCAACCTCCTCGATGACGGTGTCGATATCCTCCTGGTTCGTCGGGGGAGGGTCTGGAAGCCGAGAAGGAAAATGAGATGAAGCCGAAATCAAGGTTCAAAAAAAGAGAGAGAAAGAAAAAAGACAGGGACAGGAGGCTGGCCTCTTACCCGTGCCCAGCTGGGAAGGAGTGGTGCCCTCCCCGCCAATGTTCATTGCCAGGATGGAGCCACCGCCACCCAAGTTCGCCTCCTCCTCCTCCTCCATGCGCGTGGGCTCGGTGATTGGTGCCCTTGCCGGGGACGCCCCTCTGGGCGGCGTCGTCGATGGGGGCGGCGTGTTGGGGTGGCCCTCAGCGGCTCTGATACGTCCATTTTGCATCATTCTTTATATAGATATTTATTGCATTATGGGCTGTTATTACACATTATGTCACGATACTTATGTCTATTTTCTCTTATTTTACAAGGTTTACATGAAGAGGGAGAATGCCTGCAGCTGGAATTCTTGGCTGGAAAAGGAGCAAATATTAGAGACCTATTCTGCACACAACTCCAAAAGTATTGAAACTTCACGGGAGAACGTTTTGGAATTAATAAAAAATACTAGCGAAAGAATTAACCAGAGGGGGCTCACACCCTGGCCACGAGGGTGGGGGCGCGCCCTACCCCCTGGGCGCGCCCCCTGTCTCGTGGGCCCCCTGGCAGGCCTCCGGTGCCCATCTTATGCTATTTGAAGTCTTTCACCCTGGAAAAAATCAAAAGGAAACTTTCGGGACGAAATACCGCCGCCACGAGGCGGAACCTTGGCGGAACCAATCTAGGGCTCCGGCGGAGCTGTCCTGGCGGGGAAACATCCACTACTAGGGAAAACCCTAGTAGTAGTGCGGGTTTTGAGGCTATCAGTAGCGCGGGAAGCCGCTCTACCAATAAGGCGCTACAGCTAACTGTTAGTAGTAGCGCGGTCGGTACCCGTGCTACTACTATTGACTATATCAGCAGCGCTTTTCCGGAACGCGCTACTATTAATTAGCTGTAGCGATTTCCTAGCCCCGCGCTATTGCTATATCTTTCATCAATTCCCCTCAGCTTCCTACCCCGTTTCAGCTTCAATAAACTGCAATTTCTAGATACTAGGTACTACTAGATATCGATTTCATAAAGCATTATAGGTACTAGGTAGTACTCCCTCGGTTCCAAATTACTCGTCGTGGTTTTAGTTCAAATTTGAACTAAAACCACGACGAGTAATTTGGAACGGAGGGAGTACTAGATAACAATTTCATATATACTCAACATGCATCATCAAGCAGTAGTAGGTGATATCGACGATGATCATCATATGTAGTTCTAGATGATGTCGACGACGATCATCATATGTAGTTCTACATGATATCGACGACGATCATCATATGTACTTCTAGATGATATAGCCACACACACATATGTAGTTCTAGATGATATCGACGATCATCATCCTCAAGCCTGGGCGGTGGGTGTTCCTGATAGTAATTAGGATGGCATGTCCAACACGAAGATTCTTGCCAACAAGGAATCTCTTCCACCC
This sequence comes from Triticum aestivum, assembly GCF_018294505.1. NCBI lineage: Eukaryota > Viridiplantae > Streptophyta > Magnoliopsida > Poales > Poaceae > Triticum > Triticum aestivum. Next base: position 84,846,326 of record NC_057808.1, read on the forward strand.
AACCGAGTTTAAGTGTGTGCGACCATCTGTGTCCATGCGGTAAGTACAGGTGGTGACGGAGCCCCTTGCGGTAAGGCGTAGTCCAGCTGAGCCTTCTTCATCAGGCTCGATACCACAACTCACAGATAGGTTCTTTGGCAATTTCTGAATAAGAAAAACATATCAATTAATAAATAGCCTCGCACATACTCTTGCAAATATATTTCTATTAAGTCTAGATTTCTACACTATAAAAAGACACAGTACTACACATTTGTACTAATTAATCATGAATTCTACTAATAAGTATATATGGATTATCTACACTATTAATAGTTCCTTGGATTCTACACTAATAAGCATGTGATCAGACTCTACACTAAAGCATATCATCGACTAGATTCCACAAAGCATATCATTGGACTCTACACTAAGCATATCATCGGATTCACTAAGCATATCATCGGATAATTTGCATTTGTAAGTATAACAATAAAGCATATATATATCATCAAATTACTACAGTCAGTATAACATACCATTTCATGCCGATCGACCATGGTACTTGTCAGGCGGGTCACGAATGGCACCCCGACAAAGTCATCACGTGGTGGAATTATGTCCCATAGGTTGCACACCTCCTCCTCGCTCAGCCTCATTATTTGAGCTACGATGGCTTCATGAAGTGGGTTCTCATCATCTTCATCGAGTGGGTCCTCATTATCTTCATCATCTTCATCATCTTCATCATCTTCGTCATCTTCCACCAGGTTGATATAAATGACAACCAGCTTGGGTCTTTCTACTCTGAAGGAGAAGCTGATCAACTCACCACTAGTAAGACGCATGCGGGCGAGGAAACGGGCCCATCCATCTCCTCCAATCTGCGACATATTGTGTCCTTTCTCGACCTCCATAGTGTACGGCCCCCTAGGAGCCTCAAATGTCACAGTGTCTCCTGTCAGCTTGTTGAATTTCAACCTCACGTTGCATGGGACAATCTGTGTAAAAAAGCAAAATGACACAATGCAGTAATGCCAATACTAAAAATAAAATAGTTGTTACATTTCATCTAATTTCTTACCGCCGCATGACGAAAACTCGGCTGGAAGTAGATGCCGAACAGCTTGCCAGTTGCAAGGCTGCTGGCGCACCTTGACTTGCATAGTCGACATGGTGGTGGTGGTGGCGCCATTTTCCTAAAGCAATATGAGCAAAGGATTAACGATCCACTTCACAGGAAAGAAAAACAGTAGCATGTGATATTTTTGGTTCTTCCGCGAGAAGCAATTTGATGGACAATTATAATCCTATTGCCGAAAAAACTTTTCACAAATATCTACCAAATCAGGGTACCACCTACCAAGACATTTCATCTAATTTGGCCCCTATTGCCTAAGTTAATTGATTTAAAAAACTAGTGGCAAATTTAACTAAGTTGGCACCTGCATTTTGCCAAAAAATAACTTATTACAGAAAAACAGAAGCAACTAAATCAACTAGCCTACTAAATCAACTAAATCAACTAGCCTACTAAATCAACTAAGTCAACTAGCCTACTAAATCAACTAGCATACTAAATCAACTAAATCAACATGTTCTAAATCAACTAAATCAACTAGCCTACTAAATCAAAATGTAGCAGGGAGGAGGGGTTCTGGATGGAGGAGGGAGGAGGGAGAAGGAGGGGCGACTCGAGGAGGGAGAAGAGAGTAGGACGGAGGAGGAACAGAGCGAGGAGGGGCCGGCCGGCGGCGAGTGGAGGGAGGACGGAGGAGGATGGCGGCGCGAGGAGGGGCCGGCCAGCAGCGACTGGAGGGAGGACGGAGGAGGAGGCCGGTACCGAGTCCAGCGAGGAGGAGGAGGTGACGGCGGCGCAGATCGGAGGAGGGCGACGGGGGAGGACCGGCGCGGGGGGTTGAGGGGGAGATCGAGTGAGTGTGAGTGTGAGTGGATCGGATAGAGGAGAGTGGGGTGGGAGATGGAATGGCTTAGCAGTAGCGCGCTATAGAAAAAGGCGCTACTGCTAAACGACCTAGCAGTAGCACCTTTCACAAAGAACGCCCTACTGCTATGTGTAAGCATGTAAAAATAGACATCAAAAATACACTGATCATCAATGATCTTTTTGTGTACAATCTGATTTGTCAATATGAGTCCTCACACGTTTAGGAACTGGTGAAGACTCATATTGCGGCCACAAATTCTACACATAGAGTTCAATGAAGATCAAGTGCTTGTGAAAGTTTGAGAAGTAACATATTTAAGGTGGTACAAACTCTCTTCACGGAGCGAGGTGGGACTAAATTTTTGTAGTAAACTTAGCAGTAGCGGTTATTGCGTAAATGCGCTACTGCTATGATCCATAGCAGTAGCGCTCTTCATGTTAACGCGCTGCTGCTAGAACTAGCCTCATGGCGGCGTCGTGGCAATTATAGCAGTAGCGCGTCTTAGAGCGGGCGTGCTACTGATACATTTACTTCAGCAGTGAGTTTTGTGCGCGCGCTACTGCTACTTAGCAGCAGCGCCTTATTTTAAAGCGTGCTGCTGGTAAGATTCTGTGTATACGCTTTTCCCTAGTAGTGATCCCTCCGGGAGGGGGAAATCATCACCATCGTCATCACCATCAATCCTCTCATCGGGAGGGGGTCAATCTCCATCAACATCTTCACCAGCACCATCTCCTCTCAAACCCTAGTTCATCTCTTGTATCCAATCTTTGTCTCAAAACCTCAGATTGGTACCTATGGGTTGCTAGTAGTGTTGATTACTCCTTGTAGTTGATGCTAGTTGGTTTATTTGGTGGAAGATCATATGTTCAGATCCTTTATGCATATTAATACCCCTCTGATTATGAACATGAATATGATTTGTGAGTAGTTACATTTGTTCCTGAGGACATGGGAGAAGTCTTGCTATAAGTAGTCATGTGAATTTGGTATTCGTTCGATATTTTGATGAGATGTATGTTGTCTTTCCTCTAGTGGTGTTATGTGAACGTCGACTACATGACACTTCACCATTGTTTGGGCCTAGAGGAAGGCATTGGGAAGTAATAAGTAGATGATGGGTTGCTAGAGTGACAGAAGCTTAAATCCTAGTTTATGCGTTGCTTCGTAAGGGGCTGATTTGGATCCATATGTTTCATGCTATGGTTAGGTTTACCTTAATACTTATTTTGTAGTTGCGGATGCTTGCAATAGGGGTTAATCATAAGTGGGATGCTTGTCCAAGGAAGGGCAGTACCCAAGCGCCGGTCCACCCACATATCAAATTATCAAAGTAACGAACGCGAATCATATGAGCGTGATGAAAACTGGCTTGACGATAATTCCCATGTGTCCTTGGGAGCGTTTTCCTTCATATAAGAGTTTGTCCAGGCTTTTCCTTTGCTACAAAAAGGATTGGGCCATCTTGCTGCACCTTATTTACTTTCATTACTTGCTACCCGTTACAAATTACCTTATCACAAAACTATCTGTTACCGATAATTTCAGTGCTTGCAGAGAATACCTTACTATAAACCGCTTGTCATTTCCTTCTGCTCCTCATTGGGTTCGACACTCTTACTTATCGAAAGGACTACTATAGATACCCTACACTTGTGGGTCATAAAGACTCTTTTCTGGCGCCGTTGCCGGGGAATGAAGCGCCTTTGGTAAGTGGAATTTGGTAAGGAAAAAATTATATAGTGTGCTGAAATTTACTGTCACTTGTTACTATGGAAAGTAATCCTTTGAGGGGCTTGTTCGGGGTATCTTCACCCCGACCAGTAGAGCAAAGAGTTGCTCCTCAACCTACTGAACCTACTGAAAATGTTTACTTTCAAATTCCTTCGGGTATGATAGAGAAACTGCTAGCTAATCCTTTTACAGGAGATGGAACATTGCATCCCGATTTGCACCTAATCTATGTGGATGAAGTTTGTTGATTATTTAAGCTTGCAGGTATGCCCGAGGATGTTATCAAGAAGAAGGTCTTCCCTTTATCTTTGAAGGGAAAGGCATTGACATGGTTTAGGCTATGTGATTATATGGGATCATGGAACTACAACCGATTGAAATTGGAATTTCATCAGCAGTTTTATCCTATGCATCTTGTTCATCGTGATCGTAATTATATATATAATTTTTGGCCTCGCGAAGGAGAAAGCATCGCTCAATCTTGGGGGAGGATTAAGTCAATGTTATATTCATGCCCCAATCATGAGCTCTCAAGAGAAATTATTATTCAAAAAATTTATGCTCGGCTTTCTCTCAATAATCGCTCTCGATACTTCTTGTACTGGTTCTTTTATGATGAAGACTATTGAATTCAAATGTGTTTATTGGAAAGAATTAAACACAACTCTGAAGATTGGGATCTCGATGAAGGTAAGGAGTCAGGTATAACACCTAAGTTTGATTGTGTTAAATCTTTTATGGATACCTATGTTTTCTGTGAACTTAGCACTAAATATGGACTTGACTCTAAGATAGTAGCTTCTTTCTGTGAATCCTTTGCTACTCATGTTGATCTCCCTAAGGAGAAGTGGTTTAAATATAATCCTCCCATTGAAGTAAAAGTAGTTGCACCTATTAAAGTTGAAGAAAAGACTATCACTTATAATGTTGTTCCTATTGTTCCTACTGCTTATATTGAGAAACCACCTTTCCCTGTTAGAATAAAGGATCATGCTAAAGCTTCAACTATGGTTCGTAAGAGTAATACTAGAACACCTACACCCCCTGAGCAAACTAAAGTTGAACCTAGTATTGCTATGGTTAAAGATCTCTTGGCCGATAATATTGATGGGCATGTTATTTACTTCTGCGATGAAGTTGCTAGAATTGCTAGACCTGATACTAAAAATAAACATAGACCTGTTGTAGGCATGCCTGTTATTTCTGTTAAAATAGGAGATCATTGTTATCATGGCTTGTGTGATATGGGGGCTAGTGCAAGTGCAATACCTCATTCCTTATACAAAGAAATTATGCATGATATTGCACCTGCTGAGATAGAAGAAATTGATGTTACAATTAAACTTGGCAATAGAGACACTATTTCACCAGTTGGGATTGTTAGAGATGTTGAAGTCTTGTGTGGGAAAGTTAAATATCCTGCTGATTTTCTTGTTCTTGGTTCCCCACAAGATGACTTTTGTCAAATTATATTTGGTAGACCCTTCTTGAATACTGTTAATGCTAAGATAGATTGCAAAAAGGATGTTGTTACTATTGGTTTGGGGGATATGTCTCATGAGTTTAATTTTGCTAAATTTCGTAGACAACCTCATGATAAAGAATTGCCTAGTAAAGATGAAATTATTGGTCTTGCTTCTATTGTCGTGGCTCCTAATGATCCTTTAGAACAATATTTGCTCGACCATGAAAATGGTATGTTTATGAATGAAAGAAGGGAAATAGATGAAGTATTCTTTAAACAGGGACCTATTTTGACACACAACTTGCCTGTTGAAATCCTAGGGGATCCTCCTCCACCCAAGGGTGATCCCGTGTTTGAGCTTAAACCATTACCTGATACTCTTAAATATGCTTATCTTGATGAGAAAAAGATATATCCTGTTATTATAAGTGCTAACCTTTCAGAGCATGAAGAAAAGAAATTATTGAAAACTCTGAAGAAGCACCGTACTGCTATTGGATATACTCTTGATGATCTTTAGGGCATTAGTCCCACTCTATGCTAGCACAAAATAAAATTGGAGAAAGACGCTAAACCGTTTGTTGATCACCAACGACGGTTAAATCCTAAGATGAAATAAGTGGTAAGAAAAGAAATACTAAAGCTTCTGGAGGCAGGTATAATTTATCCCGTTGCTGATAGTCAGTGGGTAAGTCCTATCCATTGTGTCCCTAAGAAGGGAGGTATTACTGTTGTTCCTAATGATAAAGATGAATTGATCTCACAAAGAATCGTTACAGGTTATAGAATGGTAATTGATTTCCGCAAACTAAATAAAGCTACTAAAAAGGATCATTACCCCTTACCTTTTATTGATCAAATGCTAGAAAGATTATCCAAACATACGCATTTTTGCTTTCTAGATGGTTATTCTGGTTTATCTCAAATACCTGTGTCAAAAGAGGATCAATAAAAGACCACTTTTACTTGTCCTTTTGGTACCTTTGCTTATAGATGTATGCCTTTTGGTTTATGCAATGCAACTGCTACTTTTCAAAGATGCATGATGGCTATATTCTCTGATTTTTGTGAAAATATTGTTGAGGTTTTCATGGATGATTTCTCCGTATATGGAACTTCTTTTGATGATTGTTTGAGCAACCTTGATCGAGTTTTGCAGAGATGTGAAGAAACTAATCTTGTCTTGAATTGGGAGAAGTGCCACTTTATGGTCAATGAAGGTATTGTCTTGGGGCATAAAATTTCTGAAAGAGGTATTGAAGTTGATAAAGCTAAAGTTGATGCTATTGAAAAGATGTCGTGTCCCAAGGACATTAAAGGTATAAGAAGTTTCCTTAGTCATGCCGGTTTTTATAGGAGGTTCATTAAGGACTTCTCAAAAATTTCTAGGCCTCTGACTAATCTCTTACAAAAAGATGTTCCTTTTGTCTTTGATGACGATTGTGTAGAAGCATTTGAAATACTTAAGAAAGCTTTGATTTCTGCACCTATTGTTCAGCCACCTGATTGGAATTTACCCTTTGAATTATGTGTGATGCTAGTGATTATGATGTAGGTGTTGTTCTAGGACAAAGAGTTGATAAGAAATTAAAGGTTATTCAATATGCCAGTAAAACTCTAGACAGTGCCCAGAGAAATTATGCTACTACTGAAAAAGAATTTTTAGCATTTGTATTTGCTTGTGATAAGTTCCGACCTTATATTGTTGATTCTAAAGTAATTGTTCACACTGATCACTCTACTATTAAATATCTTATGGAAAAGAAAGATGTTAAACCTAGGCTTATTAGATGGGTTCTCCTACTACAAGAATTTGATTTGCATATTATTGATAGAAAGGGAGCTGAGAACCCCGCTGCATACAACTTGTCTAGGTTAGAGAATGTTCTTGATGACCCACTACCTATTGATGATAGCTTTCCTGATGAACAATTAGCTGTCATAAATGCTTCTCGTACTGCTGCATGGTATGCTAATTATGCCAATTACATTGTTGCTAAATTTATACCACCTAGCTTCACATACCAGCAAAAGAAAAAGTTTTTCTATGATTTAAGACATTACTTCTGGGATGACCCACATCTTTATAAAGAAGGAGTAGATGGTGTTATTAGACGTTGTGTACCTGAGCATGAACAGGAACAGATCCTACGCAAGTGTCACTCCGAGGCTTACGGAGGACACCACGCTGGAGATAGAACTGCACATAAGGTATTGCAATCCGGTTTTTATTGGCCTACTCTCTTCAAAGATGCTCGTAAGTTTGTCTTGTCTTGTGATGAATGTCAAAGAATTGGTAATATTAGTAGACGTAAAGAAATGCCTATGAACTACTCACTTGTTATTGCACCATTTGATGTTTGGGGCTTTGATTATATGGGACCGTTTCCTTCCTCTAATGGGTATACACATATTTTAGTTGCTATTGATTACGTTACTAAGTGGGTAGAAGCTATCCCAACTAGCAATGCTGATCATAACACCTCTATTAAGATGCTTAAAGAAGTTATTTTTCCGAGGTTTGGAGTCCCCAGATATTTAATGACTGATGGTGGTTCACATTTTATTCATGGTGCCTTTCGTAAAATGTTTGCTAAGTATGACGTTAATCATAGAATTGCATCTCCTTACCACCCACAATCTAGTGGCCAGGTAGAATTGAGTAATACAGAGATCAAATTAATTTTGCAAAAGACTGTTAATAGATCAAGAAAGAATTGGTCCAAGAAACTTGATGATGCATTATGGGCCTATAGAACTGCATATAAAAACCCTATCGGTATGTCTCCGTATAAAATGGTTTATGGAAAAGCATGTCACTTACCTCTCAAACTTGAACATAAGGCATATTGGGCCATTAAAGAGCTCAATTATGATTTCAAACTTGCCGGTGAGAAGAGGCTATTTGACATTAGCTCACTTGACGAATGGAGAACTCAAGCCTATGAGAATGCCAAACTGTTTAAAGAAAAAGTTAAAAGATGGCATGACAAAAGGATACAAAAGCGTGAGTTTAATGTAGGTGATTATATGTTGCTATACAACTCTCGTTTAAGACTTTTTGCAGGAAAACTTCTCTCTAAATGGGAAGGGCCTTACGTTATCGAGGAAGTCTATCGTTCCGGTGCCATAAAAATCAACAACTTCGAAGGCACAAATCCGAAGGTTGTGAATGGTCAAAGAATCAAACATTATATCTCATGTAATCCTATAAATGTGGAAACTAATGTTATTGAAACCGTAACCCCGGAGGAGTATATAAGGGACACCTTCCAGAACGTTTCAGACTCCGAAAAGGAATAAATATGTGGTACAGTAAGTAAACCGACTCCAAAACAGTTCTAATGGTAATTTTTCTCTGTTTTGGAATATTTAAGAAAATAGGAAACTAATAAGTAGTCTGGGAAGGACACGAGGCGTCCACGAGGGTGGAGGGCGCGCCCTACCCCCTGGGCGCGCCCCCTGCCTCGTGGGCACCTCGTGTGCTCTCCGGACTCCGTTTTCTTGTATGATACTTCTTTTGGTCGGTAAAAAATCATTATATAATCTCCCGAAGGTTTTGACCACCGTACCACGCAAATATCCTCTGTTTTTGTTTCGAGCTGTTTTCTGCTAGAGTTGTCAAGGCCAGGCATCATGTCGTCCCCCTCCTCCAACAATGAGGGCAATGATGATTGGCTAATGAAGATAGAGCTGAAGAGAAAAGAACCCGGGGAGATCAACAAGGATGATGGGATCAAGAAGGCCATGGAGGATCAAGCTCTGGTAGCAGAAGAAGAAGACATCCTTCAACCTCATTACGATCGTCTTACCCCAACGGAGATTGAAGCTTTCAAGATGATTGAGTTAGCTCGTATACAAAATAAGTATCTCACACATGAAAATATTTTGTTGAAGGAGCATATCACCGCACTCAAGGGCATTATCCGCAAATTGGAGGATCTCCTGCGCTCGATGTGCGACTATCCATCATCACCACCATATTCTTCACCAGCAAAGGATAACTGAGTATCTGGTATGGGCACTCCCCTTGGCAACTGTCAAGCTTGGGGGAGGTGCCCCGGTACCGTATCACCATCATACTCCCATCTTTACCTTTTTCTTAGTTCGATCCTTTTAGTAATATCTTGATCTACTAGAATAAAGTTTTAGTATGATTTAGTTTTGAGTTTTGCTTTATGATCCCTCTATGTAATCGAGTCCGTGAGCAATATATAATAAAGATTAGTTTTAAATAAAAGGAAAAGAAAGAATAAAAAGAAATAAAGAGATCATAATGATCTTATGAAGAGTAATGACTTCACATATAAAAGAGTATGATGAATAAAAGTTGTTGAGAGTTGACAAACATAGTTTTGGTCATCATTGCAATTAATAGGAAGTAATAAAGAAAGAGAGGTTTTCACATATAAATATACTATCTTGGACATCTTTTATGATTGTGAGCACTCATTAAAATATGACATGCTAAAAAGTTGGTGTTGGACAAGGAAGACAACGTAATGGGTTATGTTTTCTTATATCCGAAATAAAGTATATTGTCATGGATCGTCCAAAATGTTGAGCTTGCCTTTCCCCCTCATGCTAGCCAAATTCTTTGCACCCAGTAGAGATACTACTTGTGCTTCCGAATATCCTTAAACCCAGTTTTTGCCATGAGAGTCCACCATACCTACCTATGGATTGAGTAAGATCCTTCGAGTAAGTTGTCATTGTTGCATGCAATAAAAATTGCTCTCTAAATATGTATGATTTATTAGTGTGGAGAAAATAAGCTTTATAGGTTCTTGTGATGTGGAAGAAATAAAAGCGACGGACTGCATAATAAAGGTCCATATCACAAGTGGCAATATAAAGTGACGTTCTTTCGCATTAAGATTTTGTGCATCCAACCATAAAAGCACATGACAACCTCTGCTTCCCTCTGCGAAGGGCCTATCTGTTATTCTTGTCTTATACCTTATACAAGAGTCGTGGTGATCTTCACCTTTCCTTTTTACATTTTATCCTTTGGCAAGCCCATTGTGTTGGAAAGATCCTAATATATATATATATATATATATATATATATATATATATATATATATCCAATTGGATGTAAGTTAGCATGAACTATTATTGTTGACATTACCCTTGAGGTAATAGGTTGGGAGGCAACACTATAAGCCCCTATCTTTCTCTTTGTCCTATTAAAACTCCATAACCATAAGTATTGCGTGAGTGTTAGCAATTGTGAAAGACTAAATGATAGTTGAGTATGTGGACTTGCTGAAAAGCTCTTATATTGACTCTTTCCTATGTTATGATAAATTGCAATTGCCTCAATGACCGAGATTATAGTTTGTTAGTTTTCAATGAAGTTTCTGATTCATACTTTACATTGTGAATAGATTGTTACTTGAGCATAAGAAATCATATGACAATATTTATATATGTTGCTGTTATAAGAATGATCATGATGCCCTCATGTCCGTATTTTATTTTATCGACACCTCTATCTCTAAACATGTGGACATATTTTTCGTTATCGATTTCCGCTTGAGGACAAGTGAGGACTAAGCTTGGGGGAGTTGATACGTCCATTTTGCATCATGCTTTTATATCGATATTTATTGCATTATGGGCTGTTATTACACATTATGTCACGATACTTATGACTATTCTCTCTTATTTTACAAGGTTTACATGAAGAGGGAGAATGCCTGCAGCTGGAATTCTGGGCTGGAAAAGGAGAAAATATTAGAGACCTATTCTGCACAACTCCAAAAGTCCTGAAACTTCACGGGAGAACGTTTTGGAATTAATAAAAAATACTGGCGAAAGAATTAACCAGAGGGGGCCCACACCCTGGCCACGAGGGTGGGGGCGCGCCCTACCCCCCTGGGCATGCCCCCTGTCTCATGGGCCCCCTGGCAGGCCTCCGGTGCCCATCTTCTGCTATATGAAGTCTTTCACCCTGGAAAAAAATCAAAAGGAAGCTTTAGGGACGAAACACCGCCGCCATGAGGCGGAACCTTGGCAGAACCAAGCTAGGGCTCCAGCGGAGCTGTTCTGCCGGGGAAACATCCCTCCGGGAGGGGGGAATCATCACCATCGTCATCACCATCGATCCTCTCATCGGGAGGGGGTCAATCTCCATCAACATCTTCACCAGCACCATCTCCTCTCAAACCCTAGTTCATCTCT